>NW_022990068.1:749959-852459 GCF_902827175.1 Gymnodraco acuticeps | reverse complement strand
GGTGAGGATTAATACTGCACACACACATACACACACACACACACACACACACACACACACACACACACACACACACACACACACGACCAAAAAGCTAAGAAGCAGTGATGCATTATAATCTGTTGTTTAAGAAGTTACTAAATGAATAAGAGGCCCTTTGTATGTGTGTACATATGTTTCAATGTAGTTGCAGATGTATCCCTGTTATCCTTATTTGCGCTGTCTTATGTAAACCATGAATACCCAGATGTCAATTTGTAAATATAAGAAAAAAGTACTTTCTTAAGTGGATTTAAGGAATCTTAGTTGACAAAAAAATAGGACAGTTTACACATAATTAGGAAAGAAAAGGAGATCATATTTAGTATCAAATCTGTTTAGAACTGCATGTTTATTTATGTGAAAAGTGATTAAAAAAAATTCAACATGAATACAGAGATCAGTGGTTGTATGTAATAAACACCTTCTCCACTAGGGGCCTCAGTGAGAACACTGGTGCGGGTCAGACATAACCAGGACAAACTGGGAATGTGTGTGTGAGAGAAAGTGTGTGTGTGTAGAGGTAGAAAGTGAAAAAAAGCCCGTGCAACAACACCAATCACTTTTTCCACACCCCAATCCACCTCCAACTACTCCTGAAATGTGTGAGATGTGGTTGAAAGTTAAAATAAGTGACCACAAATTGCTCCCCAAGGTCATGAATGGACTTTCACGCTCCATCATTGATCTTTAATGAACCTTAGCTTGATGTTTTGTGTGTCTCTTCTATCCATCTTCACCCTCTCCCCTCTGAACTTCCTCATCCTACTCAAGCGGGAGGGGGGGTCAGCCACATTCCTATATAGAAAGTGGACCCCCCTCCTTCATCTCCATGGCGACAATGACAGCCCCTCTGTCACGCATGTAATATAGACGACATCTCCAAACACGCCTTTAAGAGATAACACTTGATTGACAATATTCTACTGAGAGAGCATCTTCTATTAGTCACTGACAATACATTTAAGGGTTTACATTTTGACATTAGGACCTATTTACCTCCTAGAGAAATAGATTTAAAGCGTTCCACAACATGTCACATGATGTCCGCCCCTTGTAAAAACAACATAATGTAGATTGAATGTGTTTTATAGCGGAGGACACAACCTGGCAGGCAGGAAAAAGATCCTCAAGCTGTATAAACTGAGGGGAGGAAGCCAGCTGCGATTTTATTTACACAAAATGCTTTAGTATAAACTTTGTGCAACTTCAAGAGGGGTTTAAATCTCACCCTGACATCTGGAAAGTGGTGTTCATGGCCTAAAAACATGCATTTGTTCACTGTTACATAATGAAATACTGCCATAGGAACATAGGATTCAAGATGACATGTATAAAAGCTGGAGCATGAAAAGTCTTCATGCCATACATACTGATGAACAGCAAGTGTTCAGACCTGATTGGACACGCCTTGAATGTGGGCGGGGCTATATGCAGCTCATGAATGATTAATGAGGTGTGAATATTCATAACACAGATGGAGTATTATACATGAGAAGCCGGACAGACTAGAGTTTGATGGGGAAGTTGGAGAGCTGCAGCCACTTTAACTCATACAGAGGGAAGATGCACACACACACACACACACACGCGCGCACACACACACTCCTCCTGGATGCTAATACATCTGAATGAGGCATGTTAGGTGATAAAACAGCCACTAAAAGTCTTGTTTCTGCACAGAATCTAAGTCTGCATGGTGTTAGGAGGAGCAATAAAGATGGCTTTTAGTGTCTATACTTCAATAGAAGAATGTGCTGTCAACATAAAACACACCTGCAGGGGAGATGCACCTTCATAAAGCTGTTGAAAATCACATTCCCGCTCTTATGGGGTGGAAATGGATGAAACCAAGCGTAACTACGCACAGGATATTTAAGAAAAAGCTGTTTTATATGTGTCAGAGCAGGAATTAACATTATTAATCTGATTTAAAGACACACTAGTGAAGGGAGAGGAAGACTCAGCGTCGCCGCACTTCTCCACACACACATCTAAAGTGTTTAAGTTATTCATAACAGGAATTAAAGTATATTCAGGCTGGGTAAAGTGCATTATGGTCGGCGTGTTGCTACAGGTTGCCTCCAGCAGGGAGGAAGAAATGTGATGCGCAAAGAGGGACAGAAACTCCGTCCGATTCTCCCATGAAACTACAAAGCAGAGCCCGTGAAGCTCGTTAAAAAGTGCCATAAAAGCCTCTGTAAAAGCGTGAAAACGTGCGGTTGTTTTAATGCATCAACAGGAGAATCGGTAATATGATTATTATGCGAGCAGAAGCACTTGTTATAAAGCAGCCTCTCTATTTATAAATCGTGGTTGGAGCCGGTGGAGTCCCGGTGCCGGCTGACCGAAGATAGGTCTCTGAGTGTCGGGCGTTTGCGGAGGGAAAAGCCCTTAAATCTGTAAAAATCTTTGCAAAAAAGTTTAAAGGCACTTACCGCTGACTCTGTTCGCTGCACCGCGACGCACAGGGCGAAAAGCAGCAGAGGCACGGCGAGCTGGCTCAGGCTCTTCAAGTCTTTATTCATCTTGTGGGAATTAAACAGGACACCACTCACAAAATCTACTTTCTTTCTACTCGCGAGGCATAGCCCTAATTCCCCCTCTGCACACTTGCTTCTCAGTGAAATAGAAAATGGTCAGAAAGGCACTTGTTCTCGGCTGTTTGTTGCGCGTGCAGAGGCTCCAGTGGTCCTGGCTGTGGCTGCACCTCAGCAGTCCCCCTCTCTAACTTTTTCTCTCCTCGACTTGCAAACCTGCCCAGCCGGATCTACTTCCCAAAGGCAGTGCGCAGTGATATCATCTCCCCTGGCACATACACTGACTCAGACAACTCGTGAAAAATAAGGTTTCCGAGTGAATTGCATCTTAAATGTCATTCACTAATAGTAATCTTTGTTTGATGTCTTCAGTTCAGATTTGTTTTAAACCACTTTCAAATCAGAAATAACCTAATATGTTAGGACCTCGCAGGCGGATGGATATGTTGCCTTCATTCTTGCCTCCCAAATCCTACCCATGCCTGAGGCTCCACAAAAGAAGGTTTGACATTAAACCTTTATTTGACATTTTCTATATGCCCAGGCATGTTTACATTCCTGCCAGATTATTAAAGGCCAAATACTCACTTTTGACTGTTGACAGAGGGTTGCTGCGGGCAGAAGTAAAGTCAAATTAACTTCTTTAAAACAAAAGAAAATCACCTTTCCTTCTCATTTTACTGCATTCTTTTTGATAGGGTGTAATGCAAAAAGGCTATTATGTGAATGGGAAAAGTCATATGCAAAGCTGCTGAAACTGTCTATAATACAACTATATGGATTTGATTATCCAGACATCCTAAAACACATTAAATGAGTATACTGACATTTTAGTTGGAGATGTCCCTTTTCTTACAGTTTAACATATAATTGAATCATTGAAGTCCATGAAGTAGGTCCCGGAAGAACACCTAAAATGCAGATGACATTCTTGAGGGGGCTTGAAGTTATAAAGTAACCTGGAGTTAATGATCGTTGATTTGTTTCACAAGTGTGTTACTGTAGACAGAGCCAGTCCCAGACCACAAGTTCACTTTGTAAATGATATAATATATTTTTCTGTACATGGGATTATTGACTTGAAGTAAAGGACGACAATGGAAAATAACCTTGTATCCCTTTTTTTAAATGACGTTTGCATAAACAACACTGCATTCTCAACGACGCTTTGACGAGTCATAGTTTTAAAAACAAGAATAATGTTATGAATTGAAAACAAACTCCTTCATTATGTTCAAAACTCTTGGTTTGTGTTAAAACAATTTGTTTTTAACTTAAATTATGTCAAATTAACAAATGAACAACGTTAGTTATGTTACGTAGGCTAAATTACGTATGTTAGTAAGTTCACTTGCTTAACTAAGTTAAAACTAAATGGGCTGGCTCCGGCTTATCCGTCATCCATCGCTACACCCCAGCCAGAGCTTTGAGGTCGGCTGACCAGCTGCTGCTGCTAGTGCCCAAGACCAGGCTCAAAACCAGAGGGCACAGAGCCTTCGTAGCAGCTGGCCCCAGGCTCTGGAGCACTCTGCCCCTCCATGTGAGGTCGGCCTATCCTAGGGTTTAAAAAAAAATCTACACTTAAAACTCACTTCTTATCTCTGGCCTTCTAGTCAGAGCGGAGCACGACTCCTGACATTTCCCTGTGTGTGATTTTAATTTTTGCTGTTGTAGTTGTAGTAGTATTCGTTTATTTGTCCCCGAGGGGAAAATGGGTTGCAGCACATCACAAAGGCATTTCAAAAGATAAGACAATACGTCACTGACAACAACATAGACACAGATTAAAATGAACAGACATAAGAAAAACAGATATCGGCAGACATGACAAGGGGCCTAGGCCCTCATTTGCGAAATAGGGGGGACAGGGCCAGACCAGCTGGATAAACAGTGCGTCCTAGCCATCATTGATTCAGGAGTTTGATGACTTGTTGGACGAAAGACAGCCTAGATATGTTCTTTTTGAACAGAGGGGCACGATATCTCCGCCCGGATGGCAACAGTTCAAAGTAAGAGGCAAGTGGGTGCCTCAGGTCACTCACAATATTGCCAATTTTAAAACTCTGTCCTTATATAAGCATTCTGCAGGTCTCCCTTGAAAAAGAGATCTATGATCTCAATGGGACCAATCTGGTTAAATAAAGGTTTGATTCTATATTAGCAAATGAGATTCCTGTCAATTTACTGGACAATGTTATGGTCCTCCTGACTAACTTTTTCTGTGCCTCAGTGGCGTTGCCGAACCAGCATATAATGCCGAATGAGAGCACACTTTCAATAAAAGCCTGATAAAACATCTTCACCATTCTGTTGCAGACATTAAAAGACAATAATTTACGTAAAGAAAACATTCTTTGTTGAGATTTGGCATTTATTTTCTCAAACCAAACATCCCATCTGAGCTTGTGGTCAAGCACGACACCAAGATATTTGTACTCAGTAACACATTGAATGGGCTCGCTATTTAAAAGAGTAGGGTTGGGCGATTGTGCTTTTCTAAAATCAATTTCCATCTCCTTTGTTTATGAGGTGTTTAGAGGCAGGTTATAATGTCTAGCTTTGAAACTGTACTCGAGAAATGTTCATTCAACTTTATGGTCACTTTGGAGGCTGTTTCTGTTGAATTATGTTTTGTAACCCACTTCATTCCCAACTTTAACCCTAACCCTTATATGTTGTCCAACCCATTTATATAAGCAAGAAGACACATTTCCATTTTTCACTTAATCTCTGCAAAGATTGTGACATTGTTCGAAATTGTATGAGTTAGTGTATGGTGACTTTCAAAAGCTTCTTAGGTATTAACTATTTCTAATATATGGGCTCAAGGGTTAATGTGGGAGGTAAAGTAACTAATATTCTGATTCATGCAGCAATGACAATAAATAAAGGCATTCAAAGTACAAAACTACAAAGGTCCCATGGTGGAGCCCTGCGGTACTCCACAGCTCTAAAACAAGCTGTTGAGTAGCACTGAGATGCCTTTATACAAAAGAGATTATATAATTTAAACAGAAACATGAGTGTAATGTCAACACAATGTAGTCATAGATAAATGATCATGTCATATGTGGTGAAGACTCCCTAAGGTCAAGTTGAACGAAAATAGACCATCCAAGAGCTAAAATGGGACTGTTTGCAACTTGAGTAACTCAGTGTCTGCACCGTGTTTAGAGCAGCATATCAGGACAGAGGTGTTCAAACAAAGTTTTAATTTGATCCCATGCTTAACATAGATATGAGAATGCTGAGCTATAATAATCCTGAATGCATTTGCAGGATCCATTTTATAATTTAAGGTAAAACTAGGCCTTTTTATAAGTTGCACATTGAGAACATACACCGAAGAAATATCATGCAACCAGAGACAATTATAAATAAAGCATACTGTTTTTAGAAGACTCCATTGAGTTTGCACAATCCTTATTGTTTTATTACTTATATATGTATGTTTTCCTTTTTATGGCATTGTTGTGGAGCCTGGTTCTTAAGATGTTCATTGCCAAAACTACGGTTTTAGCTATTGTGCATATGACAATAAAGCATTTGAATCCTATCATATGACCATTATGATGTTTTATGGGTGAACATGTTGCAAACTGATCATGATGTCACTTTACAGTCTTAGAGAAACTTAACTTTTAGGGATTTTGGGTTGGTATTATGGGGAATACATGTCCATCAAAGTTTCCATCAACTCATAATTGAGCTTTGTGGGAATAAAGATCTCAAAATGTCTTTAAAAGTAAGACATTTTCTTTACTTTTTGCCAAGAAACTAAAGACTCTCCGAAATAGTAAAATCTCTTGTTGGATCAAAGGATCATGTGTTTTAATTAAATGTAAAACTAAGTCTTTTTTTAAGCTGCAGATTTGTTCTAAACAACCGAAAGATCATGCGACAACAGGCGATTAAATGATTAAATTATTCAGACCTAAATGAGTATCATGGCCACTATGATGTTTTTAATGGGTCCTAATGTTTCAAATCAATCAAAAGGTAACTTTAAGTCGTGATAAACTCACTTTCTAGGCATAGTGTGTTCATATTAGGAGGTAGAATATGTTCAGAAAAGTTTCTATGGACTCTATTGAGAATCATTGGAGTAAAAGTATTTATACTTTTTTTAATAGTGAGATATTTTTGTCTTTTTTTCATATTTAACCCAACTAAAGACTGTCTCCGGACTGCAGAGCCTCGTTTGCTACACTGAAGAGGTTCTGGTGTGTGTGAGTTGGTTCTGGTGTGTGTGAGTGGGTTCTGGTGTGCGTGAGTGGGTTCTGGTGTGTGTGAGTTGGTTCTGGTGTGTGTGAGTTGGTTCTGGTGTGTGTGAGTGGGTTCTGGTGTGTGTGAGTGGGTTCTGGTGTGTGTGAGTGGGTACAATCTCCTGTTGAAGCCAAAGGTATGGAGGCATGAATGACATGTGTTGGCCCCTCCTCTCCTGCTCTGTGCTGCGCTGCTGAGTTTCAAGCGCAACAACCCGGAGAGCGCAGCAGCGACTTCACCGCTGCAACTTTGGTGAGTTGGATAAGCTCTCATTTTATCAAAGAAATCACCTACAAACACATTTGTTTCCTGTGGTGGTCGTGTTTTAATGCGTGGGGACGTCAGAGTGTGTGTGTAAACGCTGGTTGTGTTTGTCGGTGGGACTACTTTATCTCTCTCTTTCTGTCTCCGGGTAGATGACAGGGTTTTTTGGAGCAGTCGATGAGCGCGTTTGAAGTACCTTGCTGGTGAAGACAAGGGGATCGAGTACCTGTGATTTACCCCATCTACTCACCAAAATGAAACTCCTGTAAGGCATTTCCCTCTTTAAAATCACGCTGCAACTTTTTATTTTAAAGTTATCGGCTTTGCCACGGCGTTTGTCGCGGCTGAAAGCGAGCTCCGGCTCACTTAACCTGCCAAATACACACTTGGAAACACACATTAACTTAACATGTTTATTTCCCTGGCAGGATTTGTATGATAGCAGTCGCCTTGGCGGTGGGATCTGCGCACGGAGTAAGTCCCTTTTGCTTATTATTACTGTCCTCTCAGCTCCACCGATTATTTAGAGAACAGATGCAACAGATGGAGTTGTTGCATTCAAACTGCTGCACAAAATACTTTTCCTGAACCTGTTGCATGTAAATGTCTCAACCGAGCTTATTTGGCAAGTTTTAAAAACGTTTTAACATCATCATTTTCAAAGCTGGTTGCATACATGATACGTTAACGTGTTTATAAAGTGACTTCCATACTCATGTTGTCCATATGCACTTTGCAGAAGTGTCCCTACATGCATCACGCTGTGGGTGTCTTCAGTCTGGCATGAAGAGACACATTTCTGAATATTTGTCATGCTACACATCTTTAAGGACACTTCAGTGAGTGTTTACAGACCGATTTTACTCCAAGTGAGTTCTGTGTTGCACCATGTGTGCACTTAAAGCGTTGGTGTAGAGATTGCACTTTTTAGTAGCCCGAGGGACAGAAAAAAGCAGCTCATATTTGAGTTGGCCCGCATTTGCAATTCAAGCCCCGCCCCCCTGATGAATATTTAAATGAAGGAGGTTTTTAGGGCAACGTGCCTTTTTCTAAACCACACCTTTGCAAGACTTTCAGAGTAATCTGCTGCTGCAAGACAGTGCAAGCAAACAGGGATTATGTCTCTCTTTAAACAACCTTTTTGTGCATTCTTATATTTCATTTCAATCCTGAGTATATGGGGTCTATTTGAAAGTATATAGCATTTTCAAGGGCAGATAATATATTCCTAGTTTCTCATTTCATTTGATCTAATCATACTTTTAAACATCAGAACATACAATGCAGTAAAAGCTCATTCATTTAAGTACTTATGCAGTAATACATGACTTAAATATACCCCAAATTAAGCATTCTGAGATATCTAACCATGCCAAATCAGTATATATACGCTCCATACCCACATTTAATACATATAATAGTATACACAGAGGGGGTTGAAGTGTTTAAATGCGTTATTGAGACACAGATTGGCCATCTGTGATGACAAGGGTCAGGTTAAATTGTGAAGGGAAAGGTCAATGCAGCACTACACCCACTACCTCCCAAATTAGAATAAGAAAGGGGAGTGGGGCTGTTTGATGCTGTCATTCAAACATGGCTTCTTTCTTGTTAATTGGGCCGGACTTTAGGTTGAGGAGAAGCTAAAGTGAAAGCTATATAATGTCATTAATGTCTGTATGCTCCAACATTACATTGGTGTTACGTAAAAGCTCCCAAATAGTATATAAGTACTGTCGTAGTTTAATTAGTTTTAGCAAGTGGTTTAATTTTTGGAAATATGTCCTTTTTTTATGTTACGGTTGGTATTAGCTTGCAGAAGTTTACAACGTAACTAGAAAACAAAGCTGTGGAGAAAACATGTATTGGAGAAGATGTCTATAATTATTATACTCAATTACAAGTACCTACAAATTGCACAGTACAAGAGTAAATGTACGAAGCCACATTTCACTACAGCTTATAATATCATAATTTCACGCAATTTCAAGCACAGCTGGTGCAAAATAAATCTAAATCCTTTGCCAAACTTCATCAGTCAGACACAAACCCTCAACCCTAGCAGTGTTAGTGCTTTGCTCTACGAGCCGAGTGACAGGAAACTGAAGTAAGGCGGTCGTCGTCTTTGACAGAGACGTTGATGACGGGGAGACATTCAAGCGAATGAGCAGCAAAAAGCTTCCTGTGTGTCAATAGGACTCATCTGATGGAGCTGCATTGACTTTGAATTGACTTCTCCACCCACTGCCAACCTCCCCGTTGTTTTGTGTTGTATATGTGTGTGTGTGTATGTGTGTGTGTGTGTGTATGTGTGTGTGTGTGTGTGTGTGTGTGGGTGTGTGTGTGTGTGTGGGTGGCTGAGTAGATGGATACGAGTGTGTGTGTGTGTGTGTGTGTGTGTGTGTGTGTGTGTGTGTGTGTGTGTGTGTGTGTGTGTGTGTGTGTGTGTGTGTGTGTGTGTGTGTGTGTGTGTGTGTGTGTGTGTGTGTGTGTGTGTGTGTGTGTGTGTGTGTGTGTGTGTGTGTGTGTGTGTGTGTGTGTGTGTGTGTGTGTGTGTGTGTGTGTGTGTGTGTGTGTGTGTTGTGTGTGTGTGTGTTGTGTGTGTGTGTGTGTGTGTGTGTGTGTGTGTGTGTGTGTGTGTGTGTGTGTGTGGAGTGACTGACAGATTAGTTTGTTGGGTGGTCTGAGCTCCTGTAACCCTTGTAATCGTGTCTTTAGCTGCTGTCCAGCCCAAAATGTATTTTATGTAAATTATTATTATTACGAGATAGGGTTGGACGTTGGCGTCGATAATTACCCATACCTTTTAAGCTTGTACATATGAGTTAAAACCACTACATTGTACATGTATTTTGGGGGAAACAACAGTCTGGTCGTCATTGTGTTGGACCTCAGTTCCTGTGTCTCCAAATTAAAAAAGTTGTGCGTTAAGCTAAGTAACCACCCTATCTGTTCGCTATCGTTTACCGTCTAGTTAGCATTTCTGCAAGTAGCAAGCTTTCGATGTGGCTGATAGTAGTGAGTCAGCATTGTTTAGTTTGCAAGTTAGCTAGCTAGTTATGCCAAAACTAAACTGACTTCCCAAGCTAACACACGCAGTGCTACAAAGAGTTACAAACCACATTAAGCCACTGGAACTATGTGTATCTTTAGGAAGAGCATGCATTAGCTTGCTTGTTAGCGAGTTTGCTAGCTAATTATGCGGCTAAAACCAAACGTTTGTTGAGGCTAACTTAACCAACTTGCTCCAAGATGCTATCAGGAGGTTTGAACATTAATTTAGAGTTAATGAGGACATATGTGTGTATTTTGGTCTACTTAGCTTCATTTGACATCTAAGCATCAAACCCACATAGGTAGCTTACTTTGACAAAAGCATGGTTGTTATATTGATGGATTATTTTAGCGTTAGCTGACTTCCCAAAATGATGTTTCAGTGAACATACGGAGAGGGTGTCTGTCAGGGCTGCCACAGCTGTTGGCACAGAGAAAACATCACACTGGGGTGAGGAGGAATGGCGAGGTGAAGGGAGGAGGCATGACGGGAAGAAAAAAGGAGGGAGAGTCAAGTGATTTTTACTATAGCTAGATGGTAAAGAAATGTACTTTTTACATTTGTTGGAATGCAAGATGGACGGGTTGGACAGATACACACTGTACATACTGTTTAATCGCAGGCTAGTGACATATGAGAATTTAAAAAACAAACGGGACACTCTTGGTTACGTTGTACGTGCACAGTTCACGCCGGAAACTGAGATTTGTGTCGTTTTATGGCAGATTGACATTATTATTGCCTTTTTTAAAGATAATTCCGGTGTTTTTCCAAGTTTTATCGCCTTTCAATTGAAGTTTTTTTTATGCTTGCTATGCAGTTTTACGTTTTTGGATGGTTATTTCCTACTGTTCAACCAACCCATTGGTTTTCCATTTGTGAAAGAGTCATTGAGATCATCAAATCTGCATTATTTCATTATCCTTTTGAGTTAAAGCCAATTTTCAAAAGTGTGTTAATCAATTCTCCAAACACAAAAAGCATGGTAAACAAATACATTATTTACATTTTATTGCATTATTAATTCAAGTCAATAGTCCAAAACAACCAAACATATTCAGTTTACTATTATGTACAACAAAAAAACCATAAAATCCCAACATGGTTAAAGCTAGAACAGCAAATTATTGACCTTTTTGCTTAAAAAATCAATGAAATTAGCTAGAAATGGGCTAAAACATGCAAAACTGCTGATATTATAATAAATCAACTCGAGTGCATCTGTGGATCAGTTAGACATTAGAGTGGAAAAGAGAGTAGCTAGATCCCTATCTTGTAGTTTTAGCAATATTTGGTTTCCAAAGTGGGCACAGTGTACTTAGTGGAGATACATTAATGCGATAAAGCCGTTAAAGACAGTTAAAGTGGCTTTAACTCTGTGCTGCTGCAAAAAAAGTAGTCCCTCCTTAGCTGAAGAGATGCAATTAGAGGTGGGTTTGGTGCAAGAGTGATGCTAAAAGCTCACACACTGACAAACGTTGCAGGGACATCCACGTGCTCCCCCCTCCTCTCCTCCCCCTCCCCCCTTTGGTTGAATTCCTCCTGAGCTTGGCAGAACTTGTCTCCCACTCCCTGCAGGTGCTATAGACTAGAACATTCCAGAAACGCTAAGTGAGGCGACTGATCACCGCTTGATTTGTGGTTGTTAGACCCTCCCCACCTCAAACTGAGTCCCCCACCTCCTTCTTCCTTTCCCTTCCTCCCTTAACCCGATCATTACTCCCTCACACCCCCTTTTCCTATCACTTGTTGCCCTCGCTGCTTCCACAAGTCAGAGGATGATTTGTGGTTTGATTTGCAACGTAGTGGTTCCCAACAAACTTGTAACCCTTCCTGTGTCTTTCCAAAGTTCCCTACGTCATTTACATTTGAATATTGTATTTTAAGTTGCAAGAACTTAACCTGCATATTTTGTCAATCAATTCAAGTTGTATGGTCTTTTTTTCAGGTATCTGTTCACTTATTGCTCCAATGTGCTCATGTTGGATGCCTTCCTTGGCTTTGTGACATTAAAAATGCAATTTCTCACTTCATTTTATGGCTAATTAAACCCTGAATTGATAAATTAAATATATATTTATCCGCACTCTAAGTAAGAATTGAAACAATTGTAGTTGCAGCCCTACTGATTGCATGTAGGTTTACTTTTAAGTCCATCTTATTGACATATCAGTATGTTCCTGGACGTCCTTGTGTTTACATTCCCTTAAGGCTTTACCCTGAAAACAAGAATGGATTAGATGAGGGAAGTTTGTAAAAAAAAGTTCTGACATTGTTTTGAAATGTGATAGGCAAAGAAACCGATGGTAAATCCGGAGAAAGAGTGTGTGTTTGATGTGATGGGTCATGCTGTGTTGTCCCATGTCGAGGGTCAGGATGCAGATGTGTCTTTCTTTAAAGGTCCCCTATTATGCAAAATCCTCTTCTTCATGTCTCTTCTACATCAACATGTGTCCCCTCTTCTTCATGTCTCTTCTACATCAACATGTGTCCCCTCTTCTTCATGTCTCTTCTACATCAACATGTGTCCCCTCTTCTTCATGTCTCTTCTACATCAACATGTGTCCCCTCTTCTTCATGTCTCTTCTACATCAACATGTGTCCCCTCTGTGGAAAGAGACTCTGAAAGTTTCAGGAACAAAGATTCTCTCTCTTTTTGATCCATTTCTATAAAAACCCGTCTGAAAATGAGCTGATCAGATTTTGGCCACTTTATGATGTCATAACGATGTTTTGTCTTGGGTAACCATTAGCCAATCAGCAACCAAAGTAACCCCCCCCCCCCCCCTCCCCTTATCACCTGAATCTCCTCCTAGAGCACCATTGAGTTCTTTGTAACCAAATGTCTCTCAGAGGGGCGTGGGGAGGGGCTCCTTGTTTTCATCTAAAGTAACAGACAGAGAATCAGCACTTTTGAAACAGGGCTGAAACAGAGGGGATTATGGGTAATGCTGCAATGACCTGTTTGGTGTTTCAGCCAATCAGAGACATGTTCTGTATATATCTGAGAGCTGTAATACATTGAAGGAAATCAGTCGAACAGGCGACCTTTAATTAAATGTTCTTCTTCCTATGGTCTCTCTTTCCCACTCGAAATCTCACCATTACCTCATTTCTTTACATTTCTTCAAAGCTCCTTGTCCCCTCCTCCCCTCCACTCACTCTTCTCTCTCTGTAGTTTCGTCAGAGGAAAATACTTTGTCACTAAGTGCATTAGGAAACCTATAAAACATGCCGTTCAAAAGCGCCTGCTATCCCTCTCCCACGCCTACCGTTAAGACTCTGCTACCTGTGTGGTGCTTACATGCATTTGTGCTTGTTTCCCAGCCTCATAAAACCCTATACCTCTCTCTTTGTGTGTGTTGTTAGTGCAGGTGGGATGAAGGCTTTTATTTCACTGGGAAATACCCTTTTCAAAACTATTTAAAGGACACACAGGCTTCTAGGCTCTGTAATGCCACAATAGTAATTGAGTCAAGAGGATAGATGTGAGAACTTAGATATTAAAACATGTTCAGGGTAAAATGTTGAAGTGTAGGCGGGTTACTAGAGATTAGATAGTCACGGATTAGTCTTTAAAATGTCAGGAAAGTCTTACAAATTGCCACCAATAGGGTAAAATGACGCCAATTGTCACTTGAAAACTAAAGGAAATTGCTTAAAATGTCTGTAAAACGAGCTAATCCGAGCATTTGAGAGGCTAAAACCAATGTTTGTTTGACATTCCTGCATTATGAGTGACTGAAAACAACTTAAAGAAGCTGCAATTGTTATTTTATGTTAATGGGGCGATATTGAAGAACAAGAAAAGTGACGTTTTGTTTTAAAGTGTTGATACCTGGCTAGATCCATCTTCCTTCAGCATATGTCAGGTAGCATTGTTAGCTTTCCACGCTATGGCGATGACCTCATTGATACCTTTAGGATACACAAACCCTTGCATGGAAAATGTCTATTATCCTAAAGGTCATGCAATCTCTGTAATACTTCATAAGAATTTGGTGGTGTGTTACTGTTGACAGACCTGTTAACCTTTTTGTACTGATCTGATCTGTGTGTTGGTTTTAACTTGTCAACAGTGTTTGTGCATCGGGCAAAATTCCCATTTGTCATGCTTTTTGAATCCATCAGTCTTTACATGCTATCATATGGAATGATAGCTGTCTCTCTTGTCCATGCTTATGAAGTATGTGTTATCTTTGGTGCAGATATGGAGAGCGCTTCCAACAAACGATTGCTAAACTCTACTTTGTGTGTTTCATCAGTCGAGATGGCACTGACTGTCTTCTGAGTACTGGCAGGTAAATGCATGACATTTTAAAGGTTGTGGCAAGAACTGACAGGGAAACAATATTCATCAGAGAGCAAGAATCTTATATATATGCAATATTTGATCCCCAGTGCTTTGACATTTCCAGAAGTGGGAAGTAGTGGAGTACAAATATTTCGTTACTGTACTTAAGTACATTTATCTAGTATCAGTACTTTACTCCACTACTTATTTTTCTGACGACTTCTTACTTTCTACTTCTTACATGTTGAACCCAAATACCTGTACTTTCTACTTCTTACATGTTGAACCCAAATACCTGTACTTTCTACTTCTTACATGTTGAACTCAAATACCTGTACTTTCTACTTCTTACATGTTGAACACAAATACCTGTACTTTCTACTTCTCACATGTTGAACTCAAATACCTGTACTTTCTACTTCTTACATGTTGAACCCAAATACCTGTACTTTCTACTTCTTACATGTTGAACTCAAATACCTGTACTTTCTACTTCTTACATGTTGAACTCAAATACCTGTACTTTCTACTTCTTACATGTTGAACTCAAATACCTGTACTTTCTACTTCTCTCATTTTCCAAACAGCTGGTTCCTTTAGTCTGAATGTGTGTTTGGTGCGTGATCATTATTCTTTAGAGTCATTGCGTGCCTATTGATTTGAACACGATCCGTGTATCCATCATTTCCTGGTCTTCTCTAAAGAAGAGGGACCAATGGAAACATTGTCATGTTGCCGTTGTTCAGCATGGAAACATTCATTAGCTAACAATGACATGTTCTATTAATATAAAGGGAGGTCAGGTACTCTTTAAAACAGCTGCTAGTTATGGGTACTTTTTACTGAAGTACATTTCAAAGCCTCCTTACTTTGACTTGAGTAAAGAAGTTGAATCAGCACTTCTACTTTCACCAGAGTATTTTTAAACATGAGTATCTGTACTTCTACTTGAGTAAAGGATGTGTGTACTTTTGCCCTCTCTGCTCATTTCCAATAAAAGGGTCATCTTCAGGGTCTCTTTCACATATCTAAACCCCCTCCTTCCTACCTCCTGCTTTTTCTACGGAGCACACGCTGTCAGTTTGTCCCCCGATTGGTCACGGTGAACTCTCGGAGGTCAGAGGTCGCCGAAACACAAAGGCAGCGGGGAGGCTCTGGTCCGCGGCGAAGGCTTAACATTCCTCCACCCCGCGCTCCAGATCTGTTTATCGCACTGCTTTTTCTGCCTCTCGTGAAAGGAAGACGAGCAAGAAAACACCTCCGAGAGAAAGCAGGGTCATTCTGTCAAGGCCTACAGAGGTGGAAGAAGTACTCAGACGTTGTACTTAAGTAAAAGCAGAAGTACTCAGATCTTGTACTTGAGTAAAAGCAGAAGTACTCAGATCTTGTACTTGAGTAAAAGTAGAAGTACTCAGATCTTGTACTTGAGTAAAAGTAGAAGTACTCAGATCTTGTACTTAGTAAAAGTAGAAGTACTCAGATCTTGTTCTTGAGTAAAAGTAGAATTACTCAGATCTTGTACTTGAGTAAAAGTAGAAGTACTCAGGTCTTGTACTTGAGTAAAAGTAGAAGTACTCAGATCTTATACTTGAGTAAAAGTAGAAGTACTCAGAGCTTCTTGAGTAAAAGTAGAAGTACCAGAGTGTAGGAATACTCTGTTACAGTAAAAGTCCTGCATTCAAAATGTTCCTCAAGTAAAAGTAGAAAAGTATTCTCATCAAAATCTAGTGAAAGTAGCGACAGTGAAAGTAGTCGTTGTGCAGATTGGTCCATTTCAGAATAATATATATGATATGTTTTATAATGATTGATCATGAAAGTGTTCTCAAAGCTGGTGAAGGTGCAGCTAGTTTGAATGACTTTGTATACTGCAGGGTAGCTGGTGGATTTACTCCAGGTGGAACTAAAGTCTGATTTAACACTTGATTATATTTCACATCATTCATCCACATCTCTAAAGGTATTAAATGGAGTAAAAGTACAACATGTACCTCTGAACTGTAGTGGAGTAGAAGTACAAAGCAGCAACACAATGTAAATACTCACGTAAAGTACAAATACCTCAACATTGTACAGTACCTGAGTAAATCTACGGAGTATTCTTCACCCTCAGGCTGTGCTTCTGGAGGTCTTTCAGCCTGTCAGAGAGACTGCAGGTGGGGCAGAGTTTTCTTGAAGCTCAGTAAGAGTTTCTGTCTTGTCTTGTTCGACGTGCCTGCTCTTCTTCCCTTAATGCCATCCATCGCCTCGGGGCTGTTTGCACTTCAGAAGGATTTAGACCTCCTATCCACTCCTTACCCTTTTCCCCTTCTGTCTGTCTCGTCTTTCATCCTTCCCTTTTCCTTGCCTCATTTTGTTTATCTTGTCCCTTTCAAACTCACTTGTTGCTCCTTTCTTCGCTGCCCTTTGTATCTCCAAAAGTACATCTTTTGTTGTGTTGGATGTGGAACATTTGGCACTTTTAAACTGTGTTATTTTAATATTAACAAAGGATTAAAATGACTATGTGTAATGTTAGAGAACTTACACAGAAAATCCACTCTTTCAGGTCATTTTAGTCCCGTTTTTAGCTCCTTTCTCCGTGAAAAACATCTGATAAACCAACTGCACACGACCTGCTTAGCACCACAACAACAGGCAGACACTATTTGTGAACATCCTGGAGCTTTTAGCACCTAAAAAGCTCAATATTTTCTGGGTGGAGACCAAAATTAGAGCTTAAAGTCAGTTTGTTAGTCAGAAATAGGACTCCAAATGTAGGATAATGGTGCTTGTTGTCTGCTTATGTGTAATTAAACATTGGTTTGCTAACACGTGAGCAATAACAACATTAAAAGGTAATGTACTACTTTTTTAAAAAGTGATAATAAATGTGATAAATAAGGACAAGTTTTCTAGTATATCGTTTTTATCATGATTCCTTCCATAAATCTTTAATCTCTGATGTCTTGTTTAAAACGATAGCACCTTAACCCCGCCCTGAGGACTTTCAGTTTGTTTTGAAGTCAGAAAGCCACGACAGGTTCTGCTTTGAAGCTCCACTTCTTTTCCACTGCAACATCATTACTTTGGCATTAGACTCCAACATCAGCCACTTTAAGTCAGACATTTTTCACTGCAATTATCACATGCATGCCCGTGCAGAGGGAACACATCTCCTTTTGTTTGGCACCTTTTCTTAGGGGTGGTGGTCGGAACAAACGCCCCTCTAGGGAAGAGGTGTGTGTGTGTGAGCGACTTTCTAATTACGTACTTTAATCGAGACGTTAATTACTGGCTTGCGTCCACATTAATGTCATTTAATTGTTGTGGAAGGTGCAGATATTTACTCCAGCAGCCTGCAGCTAATGTCAACCGAAGATAATACAAATCCATCCTGCTTGAGTTTAGCATGGCAGCGTTAGCTTTAACTCTGTGTATTGTTAGGGGGGAACCCTGGTTTAAGCTCTCTTTCTGTAATCCTGCAGACACACTTAAGTGTTTTCTGTGTTTCTTTACATTTTAGTAGGATTCAACGTTAAAAGATGTGAAGGTTTTATCGTCAAATGCACATAGCGTAATTGTTCGCAATGCAAATCTTAAGTCTCAGGCGAACATTGCAAGTCATTGTGTTGGATTTAGACATATTTGGCAACTTGACGCCGTGCTTTTTTGTATTAACAAAAGATGAAATGACTATGTGTAGTGTTAGAGAGGTCTCAAAGGCGTTTTAGTGTCTTTCAGCTCATTTTAGTCGTGTTTTTAGCCATTTTCGCTATAGCGAAGTTGTTGCTAATGCTAATCTTAAATCTCAGGCTCCGCCAACATTGCAGCATACAATGTACTTAATAATATAAGTTCTTATGTTGGATGTCTTTGTGTAATGTTAGAGGTTTTACAGGGAATCTCCCAGTAAAGGGTTAGGGTTAGGTAGGGCTGCTCGATTACGGCAAAAATCATAATCTCGATTATTTGGGTCAATAATTGATATCACGATTATTAAAAAACATTATCCATTTACTTTGAAAACATACATTTATTGGAGAAAAAATGTGAACAATGTTTTTAACAGTTGATTACTCTGAACTTTAAAGGTGGGGTAGGTAATTTTGGAGAAAGCAGCTCGAGTGCGCTAGAATTTGAAAATACACAACCGGAACAAATCTGCCCCTTCCTCACAGAGCCCCTCCTCCAACACACACGAACGCGCACATGACCAATGAGGGCACGAGATAAGTTTGTGCCCAGATGGAAGGCTGACAGGCAGGTAGGCCATCCAGTTACTTTAGCCGGCTCAGATGATTGGTCGTGCTTTTTACAGAACCACAGCTTCCACTGACGACATTTATTATGGATTTTTTGTCAAAGCTTAAGATATTCATTGCTATCGGGATGTTAAGAGCATTCCATGGAATATAACAAAAAGTGTATCTCGAGCCGGTTCCTCAAAGTTACCTTTAAGTGTAATTCAACTGAAAAACCAATAAAAAAAAAAAAAAACGTTTTTCGTAATCGTTGCAAGCCATAACCGCAATTACAATTAATTGAGCAGCCCTAGGGTTAGGGTTAGTAAACCTCTAATAAACCAACTGCACACTACAGTACATGCTTGGCACCAAACAACAGGCAGACACTGATATCAAGTAGTTTGTGAACATCCTGGAGCTTCAGCAATCTAAAGAGGTCGTACATTTAGAGCTAGAACACACTTTATTGGACTAAAACCAGCCAGAAATGAGCTTAAAGTACTTTTCCCGCTAATTGTTTACGTGCAAATGTCCCACCACGTTCAGTTTTGAAGGGTCACGGTATCCCTGGCTGCTGCCCATTAATATCCCACTGTGATAGGAACACTATCATTGTTATTGTGTGCGATTGCCTCCTCACTGTGTCTCTGCGAGTCCCTGTAATTACAGAAACCTCCGCTCTGTTTTCCGTCTCACACTCATCCTTTGTGCCAGCCAGGTAATCCAGGCAGCACAGGTAAAACCCTCCTAATAAATCACATAACTTTGGTACATTACTTCATTGGATTTATTTCATTTGATGCCAGCTTGTTGCCAAAGGAAAACAGCCTCTGGATATGGAAGTGCCACAGCTTATTGTTGTTGTATGTGCAGACAAATCTATCAAAGCAATAACTCCAGATTGATGTAATGCCTTGAAACATGTTTTCATAGAGCAGACGTCTTGTCTGACCAGCCGGTATGTTGTCGCTTGTTACCGCAAGGCATTTTAGGTATTCTCTTACGTCTTTTTCACTGTTTTTTTTATCATTATTTGAATATTTACCCCACCTAAAGACCTCTTATCATAGCAGCTTTCTTTGTGTCAGGATGATTGTTGTTTTAGAGTTATCCTATAGTTCACTTTATTTGACTCTCTACTGGCAAACTACTATCATAACCACGGGTTTATAAGCGTTGGAAGACAAAATGACAAGTACAAATTAAATATATGATTCACCTCTTCATTATATTGTTAAGGTTGATAATAGGACACAATAACGTGGAGGGGTAGATGTCAAAGTCAACGGTAAAAAAACTGAAAACGGGTGTTTTTTGGGCGATTTTTACTGTATTTTATGGATAAAATTCCTAAAAAGTGACTTTATAATTCCAACAACTTCAACAAAGGATCTATAATTCTCCTTATAAACTACATTAGATACTTAATAATGACTGTTTCATATCAGACGTTGTTTAAATTCTGGTGTTCTGCGTGAGAGCAGTGCACAAGTTGTTGTCGTCCACTGACACAAATCCTCCATTATAAATCAGAAAGCTCCCAATTTGTCTTCCAGGCATATTATATCCAGAGGGGGAAATACCTCGCGTCAGTCAAAGTGTAAATTAACGTTCTTTGCCGCTGCTGTGTGTGAAAGCACCTGCAGTTCAAACTGATGAGCAGCAGTCAAATATTACCCTTACTTCCATCTTCAACGTCAGCCTGTGATTGACTGATGGCCTCTTTATCAGATTGTTGATATTTTGTCCCTTAAGCCGTCTTTTTTGACCACTTAAAATCCGTCTCCTAATGAATTAATGAGAGCATTGATTTGATTACACATCCAGAGCTGCACTCTCTCCCCATAAGGCCTTTAAAACAAGTATTTCCCACTTGCTACATTCTGAGCAGCACATTTCCCATCGTAGCGCCCTGACTGAGTGCAGCTTAGCGCTACCTGGCACCGTTCCCTTCAGCTCGGCCTCGTGCTTTTAGCTTTAACTCCATTCATTACGCAGCGAATGTTCCCTCGCTGCCCACTGGGGCCCCCAAAAGGCCGCTAATGAGGGGGGGACAGATGATCATTGTGCCAATTGACGCTGCTAAACATAACTGTAATCCCGCATTTCATGGTGTTGTTCTGCATCAGAAACAGCTTTGAACATGAGGAGAAGCTTCTGTTTCGCTGCGAGGGGTTTTTCTTTTTGAGCCGTAGAGAGGTCAATGTGTTTGTCAACAGTTGCCCCCCTTGTATTTATTTAGCTGGCTCCTCTTGTTCCTAAAATAGCCCTCGCTTGGCAGCTTCAAATGTGTGTGTGTGTGTGTGAGGTTTCATTATTTCTGTGAATGGTCAGCATGCAAGTAAGTAAGTAAAGTTTATTTATAAAGCGCTTTTCACAGACAAAGTCACAAAGTCAGATGAGCGGGCAGAGCGTTCCATAGCTTAGGAGCCACGGCTTCGAACGCTCGGTCGCCGCGGGTCTGAAGGTGGGTACGTGGGACAGACAGTAAATTGTGCATGTGTGACCTGAGTGGGCGGGCTGATGTATATGGATGAATTAGGTCAGCCACATAAGCAGGAGTCTGACCGTGTAATGCTCTGTAGGCAGGGGCGGACTGGCCATCGAGACGTTGGGGACGAATCCCGATGGGTCGGACGATGTGGGCCGGTCGGACGATGTGGGCCGGTCGGATGAGACACTAGCACCCCCCCCCCGTTGACAATTTACTAGCGGTAATTACTTGCGGTACCGAGGTGGGCCGGCGGTACCGAAGTGGGCCGGTCGAGAGTCCCGGGCTGATTTGTAGCCCCTGTCTGTAGGTGAGAGTGAGGATTTTGAACGGTATCCTATAAGCTACCAGTGAAGTGATCTGAGTGTCGGGGTAATGTGGGACCGTTTGTTTGACCGGGTGAGAAGTCTTGCAGCTGCATTCTGGACGACCAAGAGCAGACATGCTGAGAGAGGAGAACTGAAATAAACGCATGTATAATCATTTCAAGGTCGGCTGTCGAAACTACAGATCTCAGTTTACTAATGTTTCGTAGGTGTAAGAAACAAGATCTCGTCAAACGACGCGGATTGGTCAAAAAGTGAACTCCGACACACAAACAGTACAGAATAAGATAACACAAAAAGGCCTTTCAATTCTCCTGCATGGCTTAATTAGGTTATTCACCTGTTTAAGAAGTGTGCATTAGATAATATTCACTATGTGTAAAGGAGAACAAGTCATTCTGTAAGTAAAGATATCAAACAACTAGGCTGTAATGTGCACGATTACACGCTTTTGGGTTCAGAGTTGCAACTAAATATCTATTTTTCTACATTTCTCGTCGCTTTAAAGTCAGAAAGCTGTCGTTTTTCAGCTCAAAACGACATCATATTCAATTTTAAACAACATAATTAAAGCATGAAATACTTTAACTGAGCCTGAAGTGGTTTAAGATTATAAGAAAGTTAATTTGTTCAATGCTCCTCACACCAGGACGTCAAAGGACAGTTTAAAGTAAGACATGAACCAATGCAAACACAGTCAGAACATTGAGGATCGCTTAGCTCACAGAAATGACATGTATTAGCCTTTTAAGAGCATGTACCTCCTGTATTACATCTTATGGCATTAAGTGTGTGTGGTAATGCATACCTGCTCTATTACCGAACACCTGTCACACCTTCCATTATCTCATATGAGCGAGAGCTTGACTACATCACACAACCTTTAAGCTTTTTCACATCGATAAAAAGACTCGTCGCTTGGGGGTCCGGCGATGGAACGTAGAGATCTTGAACACACGCACTGATACACTCACACACTGATTGATACCTGTAGGCTCAAACTGACGTGAGGAGAAGACGTTGTTCTGTATCTTCGGGGTAAAAGATGTAAGAGACATTTTAGGGGCCTTGAGGTACAGAAAGCGTTCACAGAAAAATGCGGATTCATTTGCATGTTCTCCAAGGCAAGCTGACGACAAGCGCCTACAGCGTTTTCTCCTTCAATTTGAGGTGCATTTTGCGGTCTATAAATCCACTTTTTAACCCACTTTGTCGGACCAAAACTCACTTTAAAGTACAGTCTACCCTCCAGGCCTTATGCAATGGAAGCAGCAGGTATTTCCAATATTATGTACACAGTGTAAGCTTATTAAGTGCATATTTCGAAAACAATATGTGCTCATACAGTGGAATAAAATCTCTCCACGGCCGCGTTGACCTTCTAAAACGCATTTTATTTAATTTAGATAGAAGTGAGACCAACTAAATAAGAGTCTCTTGTTAGTTGATTCATTATTTAAAGTATTCTTTAATCAAAAAGGCCAAACATTTGACATCTCCAGCTTCTTAAATTCTGCTTTTTCTTGTTTTAAATTACAGTAAATATTGTGTGTGTTTGTGTCCTTCAGTTATATTGATCTTCTCAAACGTCTTGAATTTAATAAATAGATGTGACACACACCAAATAAGAGATTCTTACTCAGACATTCATTATTCATAGTCATTTTTAAGCAAAAACAGCAAGCATTTGACATCGCCAGCTTCTTAAATTCTGCTTTTTCTCGTCTTAAACTTTAACAAATCATATTTTTGACCGTCGTTTGTACATTTGATGACGTCTTTTTGAGATATATGACTACTGTGACCACACAGATGAGTCAATACATAGAATATTCATTAGTTGCACCCCAAGTCCTTTTTACAATTTGAATATAATCTGGTAATATCACATCCAGACTTGTGCGCTCTCGTGTCCTCCAGGCACCACATATTTCCCCAAATTGCCACATTCCTCGGTGGATTTTTAACGTGATAAGACGAGAGTTTTTTTTTCCGAAATGTAACCGTTGTCATCGCTTGACATTTTGGGATGCTCCAGGTCTTCTTTTTTCACGTTGGAAACCTCGACGGGTTGCACCTTCTTCCTGCTGGAATGTTCCGGCATTCCCGATGGAATTCCACACAGAGGGGTCGAATGAGAAAGGGGGCGGGGCTTATATAGATTATATTCCCCCCCGAGGTCACACACCTGTCTGCACTTTCCTCACCTTCACCCCCCCCTCCCCTTCTCTCTCTCACCCTTTGTTACCCTCCCCCTTCCTCCCTTGTATTCCCATTGAACTCAGTGACTCCATTGATTTTCTTTTTAGATTTGTTTGCTTGAATTCTCTAAATCAGAATCGGCTTAGTTGCCGGGTAGATTAACACAAATGGTACAAGGCAGTTGCTTAAGTGTGTAAAGGTGCACACATACACACAACAAGAGGTATTAAAGGTCCCATGTCATGCTTTTCCGGTTAGTACCCGTCCCCTTGTGTGTTATGAAGGTTTTTCTGCATGTAAACGGTGTGCAGAGTCAAAACCCTCAAAGTACACCATGTAGCGAGTAAAACTCTAACACAGAAAATACCTCCCCAAAACGCCTCGTTGGAGATACGTCACTGTCCATTTGATTCTTCCGGGTACATCATGATGTCATGTCGTCCCCGGAACCAAATGGACCAATCCGTGGAGCCGTTACGTTACGTCCGCGGAGCCGTTACGTTAAGCACCCGCTGATTGGTC
Organism: Gymnodraco acuticeps; assembly: GCF_902827175.1. NCBI lineage: Eukaryota > Metazoa > Chordata > Actinopteri > Perciformes > Bathydraconidae > Gymnodraco > Gymnodraco acuticeps. The sequence goes on along the minus strand of NW_022990068.1, from coordinate 828,234 downwards.
CAAATTGACCAATCCACGGACTTCCTCACACGCTCAGTGCATGCAGCTCTGCTAATTTCTCCTCCCTGGCTGCAGGCTGATAACAGACAGTTGGGATCGCGGCGAAATTCTCTCTGCAGTGCAGACCCATTCTCACAGCGTTTATCAAACTTTTTCTTACTCAATATCAAGCCACACTTATTGTTTTTACTTCGGCTGTGACTTTGTGTGTGCTCAGGGTGAGTTTGGCTGTGTTTCGCTGTGTATCGCTAAACAAGGAAATCACACCTCCACGGAAGCTCAGCGCGATTTACAACGTCCCGACCAATCAGAGCACACTGTGCTCACAGGGAGGGTGGGGGCTGGAGCTATTGGAGCTACAACGAGTCGTTAAAGGCAGAGAGTGAAATGCAGTGATTACACGTAGTTTACAGAGATGCTGTGAGAAACCAATGTGAGTTTGGAAAATTGCACAATATAAATCTATTCTAGTAGACCTCAACAATGGAATTATGATCAGTGGAAATGGCCATGACATGGGACCTTTAAGTTAAGTATATATTGATATATAAGTGGAAAAGCTGTACTGTTTTAAAAGAGGTTACATTGTGCAAAATATACTGTAGAAAAATCTAAATTACACAAAATAATGTGTCTTTTAAAAACTTTAAGCGCCACGGTTAGGAAGTAAATAAGTCCATTATGGGTCTGTCTGACAAATAAGACTTAAAATGTCATTTTTCATATCACAGTTGCGAAATGAGGTACCTATACTCCTGGAAAGAGTCATACTATCTTGGAAGTGAGATAAGCCAGGATTTGGATAATCAGCTAGTAATTACGGCACATTATTGTTGTGAACATGTGCTAAAAAACGTTGTCGTTGAGCAGAAAACGTGAATGCAACAAGTGTCCTCGTCGGTCTAGAGGTGAGTCAGAGGATACTGGTGTGGTGTTTAGTCTATAAGATGTTTTGTCTCAACGACTCACACACTTATATGTTCCCACAGGATTCACAAAACATCTACACACACACTCCAGCTGTTACTGTGACGACGAGGAACCCAATAACCTCGAGACTTTCGTTCAGTATTTCACTCAAAGAAAAACGTAAATCCCAGGCTCTTCTAACAGTGCAACATTCAATATGGTTACTACACAAAGTCAAATATATAAAATAGCGCATTCAAAATGTAGAAATGCAGGAATAAGTACATGTGGAATGGAATAAATGTACGTTGTTCTACATTTCTCTCCCTTTCTCTGGCACACGAACAACTCATATTTTGTAATGACTATAATACCCATAATTCCATCCTGGGTCTCTGAGTAAAGCTGTGAGGGGGTCAGAGTGAGAGCTGAAGGTCAAAGGGCACTGTTTTTAAACTTGTATTTCTCAACTCTGCGTGGTATACCTTCAGGAATCTGTGAGCCAGACAAGAGCACACATGCTTTTGAGGGATTTGTGTAAAAACGCATGAGGAGGTTTTGACCTTCACCGACCCCCCCTAGAGGTCAAAGTTGTATCTGTTTATTGAGCTTGGAAGTGTGTTTTCTTTTGGGATGTAGCTGATAAGAGATGAGAGATGTTCGGGGGATTATTAGAGCGCGACAGGAAGTGACCGAGGGTTCACCTGCGGACCGAAAGATAACAGAGGCAGGAAGTCAGCTGGACTTTTCCTTACATACACAGTCAGTCATAAAACAGCAATTTTAACATCATTAAGCAGATTCAAGGACAACATACGCTTTTAGATGAGCTGCTACAAGCTAATTTTGGATGAAAAGTGACTGCATTGAAAAAATATATTTGCAAATTAAGTATATTTTTACGTGTCTCAGCTGTTATTCTACAAAGCTCTTCAGACAGCTTTAAAAACAAATGTTAAACTAAAGTCCCACAAGTTAGTAAAGCTGAGTTTACAGTGAGCTTATTCATTTTGCGCGTGTGTAATAAGTCAGAAATAACATTTAAAAGGTAGGCGAAATTCACATCAAGTAAGGAGGCGTGTGGCGCAGTGGGTTGTGCGTTGGTGTTGGGGTCAGGGGGTCACAGGTTCAAACCCCACTGCAGTCAGCATGTCGTTGTGTCCCTGAGACTCTTCACCCCACAATTGCTCCTGTCCACAGTATTGAGTATGTAAGTCGCTTTGGATAAAAGCGTCTAACAAGTGACATGTAATGTAAAGTAAGAAAATAGTGATACTTTAGTGGAATAAGGATGCTCCAAAAGTAATAAAACAAAGTCTAAAAATACAGATAAACACGTGAATCTAAGAGAAAACGTATTTATTCATCTTCAAATATTGTCAAAAATCGTCACAAGTCAGAAATGTAACAGTAAAAAAGTCAAGCTTCCCATTTATTGGTACATGTGTACAATGACATGGATATATTTGAATAACATAGAAGCATCCTACAAGAACAATTGTCAGTAGGGTGAAAAGAAAACATATTTTTGCGATGATGAGATGTCCTGCTTTCCACAATGATGCCGACTGATAGATTTCCTTTTTGACAGTGACAGTTCCCGGTTGATTGAGAGGCTTTTATTTAGTTAACGAAAGGTCTAATGGCACATTTCCACTGCAGCGGGGTAGCGTCCTCGCTCAGGGCTGCCTCGCTGGCCGTCCGAGGCCGTGGCGCATTTCCATTACAGTTTAGGACCTGGGGTAGCAACGCAATGTAGGCGGGGCGATCGGCTTCCGTCGAGCTCCCGCTGGATTTTATCATCCCCAATGAGATGTAGGAACGTCGTCACCTCCTCGGTCGACCACGGTGTGCTTTTCTTTGACGTTGCCATTTTTGTAGCTCCTCCGTTTACAAAAATGCTGCAAGCTTGCTTCTAGATATATATGCGACGCTAGGGATGATCTCGCGCGCGATCTTGTGACGATTCTCTCTGACCAATCTGCAGTCGAGAGTGTTGACGTCACTAGTTCAGCCCTGGCCGGATAGAACCACGATTTTATGGGGCCGGAAAAAGCGGGAAAAAGTACCCGCTAGCCGGCGCTACGCTATATGGAAAGGCCACCAAAAACGGGCCTGGCCGCTTGAGGACGCTTAAGGACGCTTAAACGGGGCTACCCGCTGCAGTGGAAATGTGCCATAAGTGACCCTGCATTCTCTCCACAGCACCATCATTTGTCTCAGCGCTGAGATGTGCTGCTGTCAGTCTAATAATTACTCCGGGTTGAAGAGGAGGAAGAGGAGGAGAGGTCGTCCAGACTTGAGAATTTAAACCAAGTGAAACTGAGGAATTATTATAACCGCTTTCTGATGCTTTAAGTGGCCGTGAGTGACCTGGAGATACAAAAAGGTAAAAGTGACAAGTCAAACACCTGGATGACCTCTTTCCTACTTTTTAGGTTTGACCTTTAGCTGCCGGTTTACCGACGACCATGATGAGTCTTTGAGATGCTTGAGGAAGGCCCTCAAGGCGAAGGGAAGACACTCAAAGTCACACTGAAGACGCTGCTTTGCATAAACTCTCGTAGAAATGGCTCAAGATTCAGCGTAGAGTGTTCCCCCTGGAGCCGAGCATCACTCACAATAACATTTGACATGTCCAATTTGCGAAAACACTACATTTGAGCTTGAACTTAAGCCTAAACAGGCACCAGAATATTGCAATTAAACGACAGAAATGGCTGTTTGTCTGTCTTTCAACACCATAGATGTGTTTTTAGAAGACACAAAGACGGCAAAGTGGCGCCTGGGCCTCTTCCCCATAGCTCAGCGTGTGTTTACGACCAAATTAAAGCAATACTCTGACTTCCCTTCTCCTAAAAAAAAGACTTTCCCATGACGCTCCTTTGACACTATAAGGTCATTGTTTACGCCTCAACGCTCACTGGAAGAATCCAAGATGGCCGACATCCCCTTTTTCTCTTTTTGGTGTAAATCATTGCTCTTGGCTTGAATAACTTATCCTCGGTTTAGCCTCTCGGTTCTTAAAATATTGAATGTTTGGGGCCTAAATCGGCTGTTTGTCGTCGAGTGTAAATGTTAGTTTTGAGTGAGTTTATGCAGTTTAACGTTGACTAGTGAGCTAACGGTGATTCAGGAGATGAGCGGACAGAAAGGACGCAGCGTAGGTGGTCTCAGAGAGTTAATGATTAGTGGAAAGAGGGGCTTTTATGTTAAGAGACAATGAGAAGGAAGAATGGAAGTCATGTCACAGTACAGTGGATTTGAAATCACAAGCAACGTTAGCTTTGTCCACTTGAACAAGATCCTTTACTAAAGTGCTTTCAATGTAAGCGAAGTGGGACAAAGTAGTAGAAATAGTGCATAGTTCATCTCATAAAAGGCTTCAAGTAGTCAATAAAAGTGTGTTTTTTCAAAAGTGACATCCTTTTTAACACAAAATTCCCTTAAGTGTGTTTTTATTCCTCCACAGCAGCTCAGCAATTCATTCAAGTCCCAAGTCATTACTGATTCTAAGTAGGTTTTGAAGTGGAAAAATGAAGTATACTCCAACTGAAGTGCTTAAGTAAGGTCAAGTGTGCTGTTGCTTTCCCACAATGCAATGCACAAAGGGAGTGGAGTAGCTTTTCATAGCTTGAAAATAATGGAGTAAATTGCTCCGAAAAACACTTTTAATCTGAGAAAACACATGTCTCTTTGTCACACGTATTGTATCGTGTGTGATAGTACATACGTTTTTGTACATACTGTAGAACTAGCATACATAATGGATTTTGGACACATATACCATCAGTTGGAATCAGTGCAGAAAAAAGGCAAATAAAAGCACAAAAAGTGATCTGGCAGTGAGTACAAATATAATGAAAGTGTTAAAGTAGATTTTGCAGTGTCATGTAGTGAAGGAAAGGGTTAAACTCCGGAAAACAGCCACTTCATTTGTCTTTAAAAACTCTTTGTCTCATCTATTTCAATATTACTATTAATTAAAATACAGACGTAAATTGAACAGGTTCATTTTAGCATACATTTTCCCTCCTTTCTCTCTCCCTGTTCTGACCTTATTTCGGACGCCCACTGTGCATTCCTTCCCTTCCACTTGTCTCAACCATAGACTGGTCTCAACCTCTCCACAGCAGCAGAGGTCAAAGGTCAGGCAGGAGAAGAGAGAGAGAGGAGGGAGGGTCTTTTATCTCCCCTCCATGTTGTGTCAGTTTGCAGCTTTTCTCTCAGTGATGGAGGGAGAAGGATGTTTTTCTTTCTCTGAACTCCCCGGGCATGTGGGTGCTCTGACATGCAATGCTTTATGGGTAATTAACCCCGAGCAGGTGGACTCGTCACTGATTGGCTCATGGTCAGGGCTTCCTTTAAAGTTCACCGGAGACTTATTCGGTAACCGAAGCTTTAAAACGTCAGATTGAGTGACTGAACTAGCTTTTTTTTAAAAACATATGCAGTTCGTTCTTTTAAGATGAACTAAGATTTTACATATTTTGGATTATTTTGGATTCATTTATGGGCAAGACTTGTATTATAATCTGGCTTTTTGGTCCTTTACAACCCAGAAACTAAGTAGAACAAGCCACTTTAATTAAGAAGTTAGCACAATTAAGGATGTTGTACAAGATAGGGTTAGGGTTAGGGTAGGCTAACCCTAACCCTCTGAAACCATTAGATTACTTATTGATTTGTGGATAGAAAAATAAATCTGGACCTAACTGAAAATCTAGTAATATTGAAGGTACTTTTTCACACACGAAAGTCAGAATGATTGTGTTCAGCCTCTTCAATGTGGAGATTTTCAGCTTTTTTTTTCTTTTTTCTATCATATTAACCCTCCTGTTGTCTTGGGGTCAAATCCGACCGATTTACTACTTTCATCAATCATAACTTTTTTGTTTTACATTCGATTGCATTAAGGCTTCATGATATCCTTCACAGTAGACATTTGAACATATAACATAGCTGATCACCACTTTCATTGCATTTTGGATGATTTAGTCAACCCATGGTGTTCCCACACACACACACACACACACACACACACACACACACACACACACACACACACACACACACACACACACACACACACACACACACACACACACACACACACACATACCATGGCATGTATACATCACTTCAGGGGACATTACATTGACTTACTTGCATTTCCTGGAGACTTATCCTAACCTTAACCATAACCAACACATGCCTAACCCTAACCCTAACCAAGTCTTCACCCTAAAATGAATGATTCCCTCATGGCGACCTCCAATTTGTCCCCATAAGGGAGGCGAGTCCCCACACGTGACTGTGTAAACAGATGTAGGTCCCCACAAGTATAGTAATGCTAGGACACACACACACACACACACACACACACACACACACACACACACACACACACACACACACACACACACACTCTAGATGTGTCCCCCCCCTAATGTGCCCATCCTCCCACATGGATCACACCTGGCACACGCAATACATGTTCAGTGTCTATTCTTTGTATATTTACTGCAGTTGTTCATGTATACCAGTAGTCTGATACAATATGTACAGTTTGAAAGGGTGTTAAATGAAATTTGGTGATGATTAATGGTTTTTGTGTTAATGTAATAGCAGTTAAAACAGAATCGGTCAAATTTGACCGCAAACACCAAAGTAAGGGGGGAACGAAGACAATAGGAGGGTCAAAGTAGAACAAGCATTTTTAATGAAGGATTTTGATCAAGATTACAGCTGCTAACATTAGATTCCTCATCAATCTGCGAAGGATAGAAAACAAATCTAGGCTTTATTGAAAATCGATTCATAGTTAAGGTCGTTTTTCATGAATGGAGGTCAGAAAATTATGTTTTTCGCCTCTCAAATGTGGAGATTTTCAGTTTTTTCTCAGTTTTATATCACATGAAAGTGAATATTTGATCCTGTTCTTCATATATCTAACTTTTGAAACATCCTGGTCTGTTAGAAAGCACTTCCTTTAAAGCAATGCACTTCTTCGGTGTCAAAAACTGAATGTAGACACAGTTTTTTTTTTGCATAAGAATGAACATACTTGGCTTCCTGGATTTCTGATAGAAGTTCTTAGTAAAGTAAAGTAGAAGTAAAAGAGATATTGAATGATATAATCCTTTATTGTCATTATACAGGTACAATGAGATGAGTAGAGCTACTCCAAATAAAAACAAACAAGAGACGTACAACATTCAGGAGGAGACAACATTTGGGACATTTGCAGCTTTTCTTTGTTGACCTCATGTTGCAGATCCCATCATAGCGTGTTTGATCCCCTCCTCTGACTGTGTGCAGACCAGGGATCAAACAGCTCCCTGTATCTGACCCCTCCCCTCTGCTGTGTGAAGCACTTAACCCTCCACACACTCGTCCTCTTTTATTCCCCAAAACGTGTCCCATCTGGGTGTCACACAGCGATCCTATCTGCTGCATCTCGATGACGACCTCTCCACGGGGGGCCGCGACCTGAAAATATTGTCTCAGTGATGCACAATATTGCTTCAGCGTCCATAAGTCCATTCGTCATCTTTAAGTCTCTGAAGCAGAAACGGCCCCCCAGCGGGACACTTAACCCCGTCCGCCTGTATTATTCCTGAGTGTTTGATCCAAGATGGCTTCCTCTCATGGGATCCGTCACTTCCGAGGTGGGAGAAGTACTCGGATATAGTACTTTAGTCATTGAGAAGTACTCAGATATTGTACTTGAGTAAAAGTAGAAGTACCAGAGTGTAGGAATACTCTGTTACAAGTAAAGTCCTGCATTCAAAATGTTACTCAAGTAAAAGTAGAAAAGTATTATCATCAAAATATAGTTTTATCTACTTTTACTCAAGTACAAGATCTGAGTACTTCTACTTTTACTCAAGTACAATATCTGAGTACTTCTACTTTTACTTTAGTACAATATCTGAGTACTTCTACTTTTACTCAAGTACAATATCTGAGTACTTCTACTTTTACTCAAGTACAATATCTGAGTACTTCTACTTTTAATCAAGAACAAGATCTGAGTACTTCTACTTTTACTCAAGCACAAGATCTGAGTACTTCTACTTTTACTCAAGCACAAGATCTGAGTACTTCTACTTTTACTCAAGCACAAGATCTGAGTACTTCTACTTTTACTCAAGCACAAGATCTGAGTACTTCTACTTTTACTCAAGTACAATATCTGAGTACTTCTACTTTTACTCAAGCACAAGATCTGAGTACTTCTACTTTTACTCAAGCACAAGATCTGAGTACTTCTACTTTTACTCAAGCACAAGATCTGAGTACTTTTACTTTTACTCAAGTACAAGATCTGTGTACTTCTACTTTTACTCAAGTACAAGATCTGTGTACTTCTACTTTTACTCAAGTACAAGATCTGAGTACTTCTACTTTTACTCAAGTACAAGATCGGAGTACTTCTACTGTTACAGCAACTAAAGGTAGTAAATACATATAGTACACTATTAACCTCTGAATATTAGAGGAGTAGAAGTACAAGTACCTCAAAATGTACACCACCGTGTCTGAGCCCCCCCCCCCCCCTCATCATGGTAAAAAAAGGGGGTTTGAGACTTGTTCAGGCAGGGCTTCCCGCCGTGTGTGAAACCTCGGAGCCTGCCAGCTGTGTAAAGCTCGGCTAGATCCCTTTTTAAAAAAAAGGAAATCTGTCATTGCACAATGCAGAGGTGTCCGTCATCTGCCCCCCCCCCCCCCCCTCCCCTCATGTCTTCACTCTTGTTTTCAGAATGTTCTCACAGCAGGTGATGATGTCTGCTTTTTAAAGAGGACCCCTCTGAAAATATGTCATTTTTGGATGTCATTTTAATACTTAGTTTGAGTTATGTCGACGGCTTTTCAAACGTGAGAAGAAGGGGAAGCTGTTCAATTTAGAGAAGTACAACTATATTAGTGATATGTGCAATTTGTGCGGAAATTCAGGGACTAATATCCTTAAGGGTCACAAAACACAATTGGCGAGTAGCTTCTTATTATTGCAAATATTGTTTGAGATCCTGCTTAGAAAGGCTCCTCTAGTTTACATGTTCATATTAAGTATTTAACACCATTTTTACTATAGTTTTAAGTGTTTAACATTTAGTATTTAAAGGAAATGTACATACAACGTACTTTTATTCTGCTTTTAACTGTCTGAGCAATGAAAATCTAAAGTCCCAGGCTTCTCCAAAAATGCTTAAGACATTTGAAGAAATATTGCAAAAGGAAGTAGTGCAAGCGACACAATTACCCTGTGAAAGTCGAAAGAAGTCTCAACTGAAAGCCATCAGACTATTGTAAAAGTTGCATTGTTTTATCCCTTAAATTACAAGTCATTATGTCCTTTATTTAAGGGGGAAAAGGCAGTTTTACAAAGGGCAAACAAGCCTAATTTACGCCATCGAGTATCCTTGTCACAGTGTAATGTGTTTTGTGTGAAAACCGATTAAAAGTGTGTGTGTATTTGTAGTAAGAGCATTATATGTTCACCTTTTTCTCGTGCCAGCTACATACATGTCTTCAATCTACTTACAATGCACATTTTGAAGCTTACAGTCACATTTGAATGCCTTCTCTTCTGGGTGAACTGCTAGTAATCCCTATCCCTACCTGCATAACAACAGCTTGATAATAACAGAGTGGGTGGCCTCGTCTCTTTGCTTCAGTCATGCTAACGTGGCTAGCAGCTAGCGGAGTGTGTAACCCACATCTAGCACGATAGCATTTGTGGATGTAAGAATGCACTCGTGTCTTTATTGTACACAATGTGAATCATGTCCACCGTGTTAGTATGGTTCCTCCTCTCTCTATTTACGATACTTCCGTCCTTCCTACAGTTTACATACAGAGCATTAACACTGTGTGTGGAGTAAACACACACTCACATCCTTCATCTGTGATTTCACCGACGTCTTAAAAAACGTCATCGCTTCAGTAAACCTGTCCGCTTGTAAACACCACCTCCCATAATGCAATGCAGCTGTCTGTATAGGAGCAACATACAGTGCAGGAAGCTACAAAATGCCCCAAAATGTCTAATTGTCTTGAGTTTTTGGGTGTGTGTTTGACCCTTACCTCTCCCTGTAGGTGGGAATAAGACAAATGGACCCTCTAGAAAACAGCTCCTTTTGGTGTTAAAATTATCTACATGTTTTGTTATAATTAGCTATTTGTTTTCTAGTGGTTGATCTCTTCTTGTCCGGATATCAATATATGTTGTTTTAAAGAATGTAATAGATTGATAGTTAAAGATTTACTGGCTCTACTGCAGGGCTGTCACTAATGAGAAGTTCCCTTAATTATTAACCTCTTTCTAAAATAAGCAATGGATTCATCTATAAGTCGATCAACTGAGAAATATTAACAGCAGTTTAAATAGCCTACTTTTTTAAGGGGAAATACCTCAGTTTTCTCACTTTTTTTAAAACTATTTTTCTTTTTTGTATTACTTTTAATATAACATACTTTAATATTGTTTTAATATTGTCTGCTTATCTGTATTATTGTGTGTGTGGAGAAGACCTAAGATTTTCAACGACATAATTGCTCTGTAGATATGTTAGCTTGACAATAGAGAACCTTGAGCCTTGAGCCAAATGATTACCTGAGAGGATAATTAGAAGAATAATTGATGATAAAGATAATCATTCGTCTCAAAGAAATGAAGAACATGTCTAAAAATACATGATTTTTAGTGAGAAGATTGACTAAAAGTAAGCATTTTAAATCTAAAACCATCATTTTTGGTCATTTTTATTCAGAAATGACAGAACGAATGGAATCTAAGTTGCTTTTTTGTGGATTTTCTAACGTTATTACTCTGAAAAAATCACTTGAAAACATGTTATTCAAAGCCACTGCATTGATCACTGTGTTATGGCACTACAGTTAATAGTTTCCTACAACATTAATCTTTCAGTCGTTTAACTTCCTGTCATCTTCTTCTTCTCTTGTTTTATTGTCTCTAGTGCAGCACGTCATATATTACACAGTAGTCTGTGTAACACACTGAGACAAATGAGAAATATCTGCGTGGATTAAAGGGATCACTGCACTGTGTGTGTGTGTGTGTGTGTGTGTGTGTGTGTGTGTGTGTGTGTGTGTGTGTGTGTGTGTGTGTGTGTGTGTGTGTGTGTGTGTGTGTGTGTGTGTGTGTGTGTGTGTGTGTTCCTGTATCGTGTGTCTGACCGTCTGATTCTCTGTCTGTGTCTCTCTACCTCCTCCTGCTGCACCAAGGTCTGTTTCCGCATACCTACCTGAGGGCTTCTTGGGACAAAGTGTGTGTGTGTGTGTATATGTGTGTGTTAGAGTGTGTGTGAACACTCAGAGGACTAAACATGGAGTGTGTGTATCATGTGTAAGGGAACTGGCTCAAACAGAAAGGGGTTTGTATGTTGATTTGGGTGTAATGCGGAAAGAAAATCATGTATTTCTGCAAAACTGTCGAATGAATAGTCCTTAATAGTCCTTCTTTTGTTCAATTGACATCCCAGATCCCAAATATATTCAAATATATGTCACAATATGTGGAGAAATGACACACATCTTGACATTTGAGAAACTGGAAGTAGGCAATATGTGGCTTTTTACTTAAAAAAACGATTTAATAGTACGCATTTCATATCATAAAGAGACATTTCTGCAGTAGCGTGGCGTGGGGGGAAATGTAGGGGAAGCCCATTTTTTGGGTTGGGTCAATAACGTAACCAGATGAGTGATTACAGCGCCCGGTATCATTTTACACACATGTGTATCACACAGATGCAGGACTTGCACACGCCTGTTATCTAACCGAAAGGTCCGCACGCGCTCTCCAGCTGAAACTCTCTCCTTATTAATTTAAGCATTTTACTTATTAATGTATGCAGACAATCACACAATCTATGTGATTTTTGGATTTACCGTGCCTCTCAATTGCCCGTGACAGGTTGGCAAGGTCGATTAATCCTGAAGTTGCCCAAGGATTGTTCAGGGAGCACGAATCCTTGTCAAAAAGAAGACATGGCCAGCAAAATAGACGCTGAAGTTTAGCGCTTCCAGTTAGCCACTCCGTGCGGACATAATTGTCCTCATTGAACGTCCGATTCTCTCCCTTTTTCCTCTGTGTACACACAGCTCGAGTGCGGGCATTTGCCTGTCATCTGATTTATTTTTTAGTTGCTGCTGTAGCGGAAGTTTAGTAAAGGTATGTTTGATTAAGTACGCCAAATCTCCACCCTCCATAATGCTTCATTTGCTTGATAATGTCTAACGGCGGTGATGACAGTTACAGTATTAAAACTGATGTTGATGTGATTTGATTGGATGGCAGTGTCCAATCAAATTGCCAGCCGCCTCTGAAGGGAAGCAAGAGGCGTCTGGCTTCCCTTGGCATGGCCCTGACCAATCACAGGTTGGCAGGGGCATCACGTGGGCCTCATTTGATTGGTCAATCCCTCAATTTGTTTTCACCACGGGAAGCTAGATTCGGCTGGCCTCCTCTCGCAACAGTGAGTGCAATCTACTGTTTCACCATAACATCTAGAGGGGCGCTGTTTCACTCTTTGTAAAATACTCAATGAGAATGGGGGAGCGACGGGCCGGCAGCAACACACAGCAAAGGAGAATTATCGAAACAAAACAAAGTGTTTTTATTTATTTATTTAAATTATAACTACAATCCGAAAAAACAGGGGAAGCCTGGCTTCCCTTGGCCTCCGGGAGAAAATGCCACTGCAGTTTTCTGTTGAACAATTTATCAATTTGACCGACAAACAAAAACATATTTAAATAATTCTGACATTCAGTTATCAGATTTCTATAGACCTGTTTCAAAACCCAAAGGAAAGTAGTTTTTCTCAAAATCATCCTTTCGGCCCTGGCGCTATGTACATGGTTGCTATGCCAACTGTGCCCATCTCCAGGTGAACAAGCAGAGCTGACGTTTGAGAGATTCCCACCAGCTGTCCCACACACACACAACACACACACACACACACACACACACACACACACACACACACACACACACACACACACACACACACACACACCCTGTGTCAGTGTCTCCCTGTCACTCGGTCGTCTCTTCCTTGACGAGCTGCTGTGACATTGCTGTGGCTTTTCATGTCCAACCTTCGCACCGGCAAGCCAACTTCCACAGCACATAGCTCCGTGTGTGTGTGTGTGTGTGTGTGTGTGTGTGTGTGTGTGTGTGTGTGTGTGTGTGTTGCATAGTAAACTGACCAGGATTTCTTGAAGCTATTTTTAGCTTGCCAAAGGTGTAAAGTGTTCCCTTTTTAACAACAATTAAAACATTAAAGTTAATCTTCGTTCCAAAAGTGACTTTTTTCCTGCATTATTTTTTTTTCTTTATTGGACAGCTGACAATATAAAGACAGACATATGACATTATATGATATTTCAAAACCGGATTTTCTGTTTAAAATGAGCAAAATGAAAACCAATGCTATCCACGTATATTGAAGAATATTCAACAAAACACACACATCTTTTTTTTATCACTTTTCCGCCATAGCCAACTATTAAAAATACCTTTTTCCTGTAAAGCTTCCATAGTTCTGGCACTTTAATCCAGAATTAAACTAAACTCTTGATCTAGTTTCTCAATCAAACTCATTTTTCTTGCATAAATATCCTAGTTCTAGCGTCTCAAATATGAAGATTAGTATCATTCCTTTTTATGAATGATCTTAAACGGACTATCTTTGGGTTTGGGATGGTAAACCAAACAAAAAATAACATCTAAAGTCGTCTTCTTGTGCTTTCTAGAGATTGCGGGAGACATTTCTCAGCCTTCTCTGACCTTACACAGACGTTTTGTCTCCATAACGACTCAATCAGCCTCTACATTAACACAAAAGAGAGACATGTCCAAACACAGACATGTTTTCCTCCAGTTGATGTTGGTGGTCTTCAGTCTCCAGTTTATCCTGACTCTCTTTATGTTGCTGTTATGTGGACGTTTTCCAGGAAGACGGTTCAAGATTACACAAGCCAGGCTGGGTGTGAATGGGTTTGTATATACTGTAAGTTTACCTGAGGTTTGCTCTGTTGTGAAGCTTTAGGTCGGAGGAATGCCGTTAAGTATACGGTGATGGGTGGCTGTGTAAACAGAGGTATACAAATAAAGTTGGATTGAAGCCAGTTTGCGGGCTGAGGAGGAACTGGGGTCTTTTGACGCCTGATCACACACGTTCAGTCCTGTGGTGGATTTGCATATGAACATGATGTGTTGTAAAGATAACACTCATATTAGGGTTGTAGGGTTTTGGAGCAGTGGGTTTGAATGTAGTGGTGCAGGAATGAGTCCTAACATGTGGAAATAAGTCAGCATTTTAGCACTTCCTGTTCGCTTGTCTCAATGTCAGTTTTGTTTTAGACGTGTGTTTGGTTAAAAGCCTTAAAATGAGGTCTGTGAGAATTTATCGTTTTGTTCTATAAAATAGCCACTAAATAACCTACTGGTGAATTTAGAAACTGCGGTTGCTATTTAGTGTCTCAATGAGACGAGTAAGCGCCATCACGCCCAACATTAGCCACCTTTAGCTTAGCGGTGGTGACGTGAAGTCATGTGACCGTGCTGTAGTTCCTTATAGCCCAACATTAGCCACCTTTAGCTTAGAGGTGGTGACGTGAAGTCATGTGACCGTGCTGTAGTTCCTTTATAGCCCAACATTAGCCACCTTTAGCTTAGCGGTGGTGACGTGAAGTCGTGTGACCGTGCTGTAGTTCCTTTATAGCCCAACATTAGCCACCTTTAGCTTAGCGGTGGTGACGTGAGGTCATGTGACCGTGCTGTAGTTCCTTTATAGCCCAACATAAGCCGCCCTTAGCTTAGCGGTGGTGACGTGAAGTCATGTGAGCTTGCTGTAGTTCCTTTATAGCCCAACATTAGCTGCCTTTAGCTTAGCGGTGGTGACGTGAAGTCATGTGAGCTTGCTGTAGTTCCTTTATAGCCCAACATTAGCTGCCTTTAGCTTAGCGGTGGTGACGTGAAGTCATGTGACCGTGTTGTAGTTCCTTTACAACCTAGTGGTGTTATGTGTGGAGATTATCCTGCTGAATAAAGCATAAAAGTAACATAAACGTGTGTTAGCCACATAGCTTATTTCTGCAATAATCCAAAACCAAATGGACGATCCCATTTGCGATGCTAGTTTCCAGGACTACAAAAATACGTTCTCCGGATCTTAAAAGTATGAAACAATATGTATTTTCTTGACATTGAGGCTGACTTTATATGTCAGTATGGATAAAGGTGTATGAGAAGGAGAGTTTCCCTCCCTGTCCTCACCTCGAGGCAGAGAACTGACAGCTGAACTCCTCTCATGATGGGAGGAATGTGAGGAGGACAAAAGGAGAGAGTGAGAGCCTTAGGAAGGGAGGAGAGAGGGGGGAGGATGAAGGGAGGGAAGAGGGGTAAAGGTAAGGAAAGGAAGTAAAGGCATCTTCTTCCTTTCCTTTTCCTACATCTCCATTTTTCCTGATTTCTCTCCTCTCCCTCCCTCCATCATTCCAGGCTTGTCATTTCTAACCAGAGAACAAGTCGTGGATTGACGTGCCCTAGACTACAAACACTGGTTGCATTCCTCAGCCTTACACCCACCCACCCACACACACACACACACACACACACACACACACACACACACACACACACACACACACACACACACACACACACACACACACACACACACACACACACACACACACACACACACACACACACACACACACACACACACACATATATACCATGTATTCATCACTTCAGGGGACAGTACATTGACTTACATGCATTTCCTGGAGACTTATCCTAACCTAACCATAACCAACACATGCCTAACCCTTAACCTTCTAAACCTAACCAAGTCTTCACCCTAAAATTAATGATCCCCCTCATGGGGACCTCCATTTTGTCCCCATAAGGGAAGCCAGTCCCCACACGTGACTATGTAAACAGATTTAGGTCCCCACAAGTATAGTAATGCTAGACCACACACACACACACACACACACACACACACACACACACACACACACACACACACACACACACACACACACACACACACACACACACACACACACACACACACACACACACGCTGCTCCTCCGTGCCCTAACCTGGCGATTGTCAGCGTGTTCGTTCCCTGGAGCGTAGCCGTGCCTTTTTACTGTCAACAAAGGATGTTTAATGAATTTCACCCCTTCTTTTCGGAGGTAAACACGCTGCTTTTACAGTTCCTTGTAACTGCAGTCAAAGGCTGCAGATGACCCGGGACAGGAATTCCTCAGGAGAAGCATGGTGTGAAGGAGGAGGAGGAGGAGGAAGAGGAAGGGGAGAAAAGGGCAATGAAGAAGTGAATGGATGAAGATGAGGACTAATCGTTGTTTTGATGGCATTAACATATATTTGAATGACAAAATGTACAAAATCAATAATAGTGTTGCAGTAAATTCAATGTATTTGCATGGTAGGTTACAAGTGAAGAGTGCAGCAGTATTTTGAAGTTATTGTCTCGTTTGGGATGTGTCTATTTGCTGCAAAGGTCACCAGTAAAAATGCTAAAGAGACTTAACATGGACAAAATATACAGATATAGAAGTTGTACGTTATTTTCTTCTTTCACCTGATTTTATTAATGTTGTTTGCTTCATTGCAGTTTCAAATCTGTAGATAATGTCACACAGATCTTGATTTTGGAAACATTGCTTGTAATATTAGTCTTGAATCTCATTCTAATCGCCAATGAAATGGTCCTAAAAGTGTTAAATGCAACTTTTATAAATCTGTAGTTATTGATTAGATAAGTAATCAGCTTTTCAAATGAATTTAAGATATCAATAATACCCACATTTTCCCGTTCTGCCGCTCTTAGTCGACCCCTCTTCTTCTTCTTCTGTTGTTACCTCTCTGCTACCTAACCTCAGCTGACATTACAGGAGCAGAGTAAGGACACTGCTTCTTTGAACTTTGACCCCAGCCTCATTTTAGACTCTTCTTTATGAACACACACACACACACACACACACACACACACACACACACACACACACACACACACACACACACACACACACACACACACACACACACACACACACACACACACACACACACACACATACCATGTATACATCACTTCAGGGGACATTACATCCTAACCTTAACCATAACCAACACATGCCTAACCCTAAACCTTACCCTTAGGCCTACCCTAATCCTAAACCTAACCAAGTCTTCACCCTAAAATTAATGACTCCCCTCATGGGGACCTCCATTTTGTCCCCATGAGGGAGGCGAGTCCCCACACGTGAAAACAGATTTAGGTCCCCACAAGTATAGTAATGCTAGGACTCTCTCTCTCTCTCTCTCTCTGTCTCTCTCTCTCTCTCTCTCTCTCTCTCTCTCTCTCCTCTCTCTCTCTCTCTCTCTCTCTCTCTCTCTCTCTCTCTCTCTCTCTCTCTCTCCTCTCTCTCTCTCTCTCTCTCTCTCTCTCTCTCTCTCTCTCACACACACACACTAATATCTAATGAGAGAAGGTAGCCTTTCTCCCTGGCTGCAGCCCAGACTCATTAAAATACATTTTGATAACCTTGTCATGCGGGATCTCGGGCGGCCACATGACTCTGATCCCGCTGCCAAGCTGTAGTGTAAGAAACAGATCACTGCACACTGAGAAAAGTAAAAAAAATGTGAGTTAATGTCTTCACTCTGCAACAGGTTAGCCTTTAAACCACGGGTGTCCAAACCTTTTTCACCGAGGGCCACATACAGAGACATATTCGAAGGGCTGGGCCGCTCACTAGAGGTATACTGCCTCGTAAGTTCAGTTATAAGTTCTGAGATGAATGTATTTGTATGCATGGTCCTCTTTGAAAAACCCTAACATCTGTTTTCATGTGTGGGCCGTAGTTTGGACACCCCTGCTTTAAACTAACCAACAGGTAAAGTGCAACCCCTGCTGCAGCCGTGCCACCTTCACTGGAGATAAATATAATCCTGACGCTGTATTTTAGTCCCCGCTGCCTCCCTTTAGTGCCTCAGTGTGACTCAGACAGATAGGCAGAGAATCCGACACTCGTCTCGGTTATTTTAAACCAGGAGCAGCAATTACAGCGAGGAGGGGTCGTCACCGCCGTTAAAATAGGGCTTCTTCCAGTGTGTGTGTGTGTGTGTTTATCGGATTTGTGTAATCTGCACCCCAGCTCCTCAGCGCCTGTCACTTCTTGTGCCCCCCCCCCACACTTCACCCCCACTTCACCCCCACTTCACCCTGCATGTTGGAGGTGTTGTCTGCAAGGCAAAGGCACTGTTCTTCAATCCTATCTTAACAAATCCAGACTCTATGGGATGTTATGAGGCTGAAATGATCCTGATTGTGTTTTTGTTATGCTCTGATTGGTTAGCTGGCAGGCTCTGTTGTGATTGGTCAACAGCTTCTTTGCCTCACTCTAGCAAATATAAGCACAAGTGTTACATAGTGACGTCACTATGTTTAGGAACACAGGGATTTTAGCCTTTGCAGACCATTTACATGCACTATAACCTATAGAACCCCAAAAAGCGTAATAGGATCTATTTTTAAAATATAAGTGTTCTTCCTTGATCAATGCTACACCTTTATACCAAGTTTCATGAACATCGGGTTAGTATGTTGTCTCTTATTCTGCTGCCAGAAAGACAGAAAACAAACCAAACCAAAAACATAACCTCCTTGACGGATAGATGGTTAAAAACCTTTAGAAATCTCTCTTGAATCTGAAGATATTAAATGTTACCTCTAGCCTCTGACTTTGATATCTGCCGGTGAGATAGATATCATGACTCGAAGCTAATTGAGTGACTTCTCTTGAAAGTGATTGACTAGAAGCTCAGGTAAAGCTGGATAACATTCATTACATCACATCCTCAGGGGATCCATAGAAATGTGTAGGACGAGTTGCTAAAGGGGCATTTCAATAACTGGGACACACACACACACACACACACACACACACACACACACACACACACACACACCGAGTGTGTGTATACATCAGGCCTTAAAGTGAGTGTACAGAGGAGAGGAGTTAATTTGATAATTGGCTGTGCAGCATGCCTGTGCCGCGCCTAGCATAGCTCACTGTTGGTATCTCTCACACTCACACACACACACACACACACACACACACACACACACACACACACACACACACACACACACACACACACACACACAACTTTCAAGCAACTATTTAGGGAGGTTTTGTTGCTTCTGACACCTAAAACTCTGAACAAATGTTTCCCGTTTGGTCAGAAATTGCCATATTTGCTCTCAATGAAAGCCTCTTTTTGTAGTAAGGTGTAGCTTCATGACAACATTGGTATGAAATCTGAACATAAAGCGAGATAAAATAACGTTAAGAGCACTTTTTGAAAGCTAAACTCTGAACAAAAATGTGTTTCTTTGCAACCAATAAAATAATCTTTATAGTAGTAACACATGAATTAATGACAACATGTGCATTTCATCAAACATTTGGTCGCCTTCTGCAGGAGAATCCACGATATTGTGGACCATTTATGAACCCAATTTGGAGCTTCAAATTCACAATCTTGTGGACAAAACACCAGAGTCAGACTTTTCAGAGAAGCTGCATTCATGCACGGTGCAGATTTCAAACCTGTACTCATGTATAAAGCCATGTTTAATCACATGACCCCTCATCCTCACTGTTCTTCATCCTCTCCTCGCCCACATGCAGGGCAGGAAGTGTGGGTTTAGATTCTGCCCTCCTGTTACACTTGACATACGACCGCAGGAACTTAGAGTGTGGCTGAGAGTGTGTGTGTGTGTGTGTCTGTGTGTGTGTGTGTGTGTGTGTGTGTGTGTGTGTGTGTGTGTGTGTGTGTGTGTGTGTGTGTGTGTGTGTGTGTGTGTGTGGCCTAGCATTACTATACTTGTGGGGACCTAAATCTGTTTACACAGTCACGTGTGGGGACTCGCCTCCCTTATGGGGACACATTGTAGGTCCCCATGAGGGGGATCATTAATTTTAGGGTGAAGATGTGTTTAGGGTTAGGCATGTGTTGGTTATGGTTAAGGTTAGGATAAGTCTCCAGGAAATGCATGTAAGTCAATGTAATGTCCCCTGAAGTGATGTATACATTGTGTGTGTGTGTGTGTGTGTGTGTGTGTGTGTGTGTGTGTGTGTGTGTGTGTGTGTGTGTGTGTGTGTGTGTGTGTGTGTGTGTGTGTGTGTGTGTGTGTGTGTGTGTGTGTGTGTGTGTGTGTGTGTGTGTGTGTGTGTGTGTGTGTGTGTGTGTGTGTGTGTGTGTGTGTGTGTGTGTGTGTGTCTCAGCTTGTCTCCCTGGGCCAGCTGTACAGATTGCATTACAGTGTTTGGAAAAGCACTGGAGGGTTTCTGCAGTTCACATGCCTGATAACAAAAAAAACAGAAGACGAAGCAAAGTCCTCTCCATGCTTATCCCTCTGGGGAAGTGTGTTGTCTTCCGTGGTGAAGTGCAGGAGACATTTGTAATATGTTGTCCTAAAGGAGGAAATATAAGCATTTTGCTCCATATTTGACATTTCTTTTCATGGAAGAATAGGTATTTCTTAGTCCCGAATTTTAGACTTTATGAGTGATTTGTACTTGATTTGATGACTTGTTAGCATTGATGCATAGAACAAGTACTCTGGTTATTTCAAACATATCTAAATACAGTATTGTGGAGCTGCAGAGGAAGACATAGTAATCTACAGACTTAATGAAAAAGTATTTGTCTGGCACAAAACTCCTTTAAAAAAATCAGAAATACAACGATTTTGCTCCATTTGACTTTTTTTTGTAAAAGATACATTTAGATGTGTATTGTTCTCAAAATGTTTGAGTGTTTTCTCACAATTTAATGAATTATCAGCATTTATACATTGCAAAAATAGTCATTTTAACATGGAGGGCTGAACAGTTCTTCGAAATGTTATCAAACTCACAATGTAGACTTTAAAACGAAAAATCACACTTTCACCGTATTCTTCTTTGCTAATGTAAATAATATTCCAAAAATGATATTGTCCTCATGCTAATCATATCCCAATCAGCCATATTAAAAACTACAATTCAGCCTTCAAGAGGTAATTATCATTAGAAAGAAGGTTCTAGTAGAAATATGACCAACTAATTCACATTTCTCCTCTTTTTTTAAGCTTATAAGACGATTTATTAGTTAAAATGTTCATTGTATTCCACCGTATAGCTCCTGGAGAAAGACTGGACAGATGTCAAATGACAGAATGGTCATTGGTGTGAGATCGGAGGAATGTGTGTGAGATCATATATTCTCGACGCATTGATCCCCGTTCAAACCAGCCGCAAATCTGTGTTTGTTTAAATACCCACAATCCCCTCTGGTGACGCATGTGATGGATGGCGGTCGATTGACAGGTTGACGTTACTACCTGTGGTTATTTCTGAAGACGTCGGCGAGTGATGGATGATGTTTTAGGGGATTTGGGGTCTTTTTGAATTCCTTCTGTGAGGTGTGCCGGTTCGACCAATGAGAGAAGAGGAGGTGGAGGTGCATTATGGGGGGGAAGTTACTGTATTTCGGAAGCAGCTGCAGTGACGATGGAGGCGATGTTTAACAAACGACCCTCACACCATCCATCCATCTTCCTCCTGTCACTCTCTCCTTTCTTTACACAACACCCCCCCCCCCTCTCCCTTTCCCCCCCAATTAGTCCCTCGAAGAAAAAGGCCAAACATTTAATACTTGCAGCTTTTTAAATGCAGCTTTTTCTGGTCTTACATGATAGTAAACTAAATGTTATTTGGTTTAAAAATGTCATGTTAAATTCCAGGAAAGTGTTTTTTATGTTACTTTAATGAAACTCAAGTCCCAAATACAATGGGTGGATTTACGGTTAATCAAACATAATTATATACTATATAATATATAAATATACTCTTGTATCAAGAGACAAACCAAAAAAGGACAAAACATGTTTCATATTTATTAGAATTTGTCGTTTTTTAGCCATCAGAAATATCCACGCCAAAGGGACTGCTGTAAATCTGGGAGCTGCATTTAAGTTATTTTAAATGCAGCTTTAGTGAACTACATGTTATTTGGTGTAAAGATGTCCCGTTAAATCCCAAGAAAGATCTTAATTTTCTGATGTTTTGAAGAAACTCAAATCCTTTATACAATGGGCAGATGAATTATGAAAAATAAAACTATAAGGCACTTTATTAAATGCTTCAGATTTGATGACAATAAAGCATTTTTTTTTCAGTTTTAGTCAGTAATCGGTTATAATATTACATTACTTTACATTGCATTTAGCTGACGCTTTTATCCAAAGCGACTTACAATAAGTGCGTTCGACCATATAAGTACATCAGGCTTCATAGAGCCAAAACATTTCAAGTGCTACTCAACTGGCTTTAGATAAGCCAGTCCTTTATTAGTATATAAGTGCTTTGTTAATAGTTCTATCGCTCGAAGTGGAGTCGAAAGAGATGAGTTTTCAGTCTGCGCCGGAAGGTGTGTAAGCTATCTGCTGTCCTGATGTCAATGGGGAGCTCATTCCACCATCTTGGAGCCAGGACAGCAAACCCACGTGTTTTTGCTGATGGGAACTTGGGTCCCCCTCGCAGCGAGGGTGCAGCGAGCCATTTGGTTGATGCAGAGCGTAGTGCACGCGCTGGGGTGTACAGTTTAACCATGTCCTGGATGTAGGAAGGGCCAGAACCATTCGCAGCATGGTAAGCAAGTACCAGTGTCTTGAAGTGGATTCTAGCAGTTACTGGAAGCCAGTGAAGGGAGCGGAGGAGCAGAGTGGTGTGGGAGAATTTAGGAAGGTTGAAAACCAGACGAGCCGCTGCATTCTGGATGAGCTGCAGAGGGTGGATGGCACATGCAGGTAGACCAGCCAGGAGGGAGTTGCAGTAGTCTAGGCGTGAGATGACGAGAGCCTGGACCAGAACCTGCGTCGCTATCTGAGTCAGCTGGGGACGCATCCTCCTGATGTTGTAAAGCGTGTATCTGCAGCAGCGGGTTGTGGCAGCGATGTTTGCAGTGAAGGACAGGTTGTTATCTAGGGTCACACCCAGATTCCTTGCAGTCTGAGTCGGGGAAACAACAGAGGGGCCGATGTTGATTGTTAGGTCAAGAGTGGGACAATCTTTTCCCGGGAGGAAGAGCAGCTCAGTCTTGTCAAGGTTGAGCTTGAGGTGATGAGCAGACATCCACTGAGAGATGTCAGCTAGACAAGCAGAGATGCGTGCGACGACCTGGGTCTCTGAGCGGGGAAAGGACAGAATTAATTGGGTGTCGTCAGCGTGTCGTCATAATACCCTTGTCCACACCAAAGTGCTAAGATCTGATAATTGAGAAACAATCACTTGTTTGTGTGTACGACTACAGCAATTACGGTCAAATAAATAATAGACCCTGCTTCGATTTGGTCCTCCATAACAATTCTGCTAAACTGGAAGTGTTAAAAACATCAGAGTGCTTTAATTTCTTTACTTTATGGCCACAATTACGAAGGTTTAAACCCAAAGCGTCCAGAAACCAGAACTATGCTTTAAACCAGGGGTGTCAAACTCAATTTCACCACGGGCCACATCAGCATTATGGCTGCACTCAAAGGGCCGGTTGTAACTTTAAGACTATATACAAATACATATATAAATATTTAATATATATATAAAATAATATTATTTCCTCTGCATTGGATTATTATCGGATAGGGTAATATCTTCATAATTAACTACGTCTAAAAGCGGAAGTCTAGGGGAAATAATTGCAAGTCTCTTCAGTGAAAATGTCACAAAATGATTTAAAAGGAAAAGTCACATTCTGGAGAAAAAGTGAAATCTTGAAATAAAAGTCTAATTCTGAGAAAAAAGTCAAATGAGAGATGCATTGTGGGACATGTAGTTTGTGTGCTTCTGTAAATCAGCCTGTAACCGTATAATACACGTTTTATATTCTTTGCAAGCTCTTGTGGAGCCGCATAAAAGGCCTTGAGTTTGACCCCCCTGCTTTTACCCAAATCCTTCCAGAGAAACACACGTCTTGAAATCATCCTTTAATCAATCTCCTTATCCCTCTCATCTTGTGTTTCCCTCCTCGTCCCCTTCATTCCTAGAACCCCTTGATAAGCTCTTCATTCTGAGGAAGATTAGCCTCCAGATACATAATAACCAGCCTGGACAGGACTTTCTGTACATTCTGTATCCGCTGAACGCACTTCGACATAACCCTCGCCTTAAATCAAGGGATTTCTACTTGTCAATACATCTCATTCAGCCGGGTCCCATGTTGTGCTAACCACAGGTTTATACAAGCCCCACAACACCACAAAGATAGGAATACAGATCTCTATCTGCCCTCTTTATCTCGCCCTGCATTCCTAGCCTTTTCAGCTGATATTTTGCTGCACGTAACCACAACTGTTCCAGGACTTGTAATGTGTTATTGATGGATTTTAATCGTCTGTCAGGTATAGGACACATTTGAGCATGCAGCTGAGCCTCATTAGGTCCAATGTGTGGTTTCAAAACAGGACTAGTCAGGAAAACTGATAACGTGCCGAGGCAGGACTGTGGAAGCATTTTATTTGACACTTGAAATCACCGTTGTTTGTGAAGGTGTTCTGCGTTAATTGCAGGGAAATATGTGTTTCTCCTATCTTGTCACGTTAGACCTTTCCTTAAACCTCTCGATCTTTGTTTTCATATGTTGCCTTGATGCAGAAGTTAAGCAGTTTCTTGCATTAAAAATGTCAAAATCTCATTCTTCAAATTGGCAACAAAAAGTACTTTTGTTTTTGGTAGTCACTTATCTGTTCAGCACTTACTTAAAGGTGGGGTAGGTAAGTTTGAGAAACCGGCTCGAGATACACTTGTTGTTATATTCCATGGAATGCTCTTAACATCCCGATAGCAATGAATATCTTTGACAAAAAATCCATACAGAAATATCATCTGTGGAAGCCGGCTAAAGTAACTGGATGGCCTACCTGCCTGTCAGACTTCCATCTGGGCACAAACTTACCTCGTGCCCTCATTGGTCATGTGCACGTTTGTGTGTGTTGGAGGAGGGGCTCTGTAAGGAAGTGGCAGATTTGTTCCGGCTGTGTATTTTCAAATTCTAGCGCACTCGAGCTGCTTTCTCCAAAATGACCAACCCCACCTTTAATATTTGGGTTTTTGATTATTCGGTAAATTATGTTTCATTCAAACAATGAATTTAGTGAATGAAATGTTAAAATAGCCCATTCTGAGACCTTTTTTGAATCTAAAACTACCCAAATAATGAAATTGATGATATACAACACAAGCTGCAAATTATCAACCTTTTTTCCCTGATGTGTGTGTGGTTGTTAAATACTGCATGTGTTTGTCTCTCATCCAACAAGAGTTTCTGTATAGAAAACACATATTTCACCAGCATTGCAACATGCTGTATATCATGGGCCGCCAACATGTGTTTTTAGACTTATATATACATTTCAAAATATTGTTTTTGCGCTTCAGTGTTAAACGACTGATTTAGAAAAGTTGCCCACAATCTGTTTTGGGCGACCCATGTAGTGTGGTTGGCACTTCTCACACACTGTCGAGGAAAACTGTGAGAAAACAGCAGAGAGAGGAAGAGTTTATATGTATTTGTGAAGCATTCATCTCTAGTTTCACATGTTGGCCAACTCGGGAAACCCCGCGCATCGTGCTTTTGGAAATGTATAATTATGTTATTATTGCCTTTTCGTGCTGGAGGTGGTTGTTGCACATTGCCTTGGTAGCGATTCAAACAACATTTCTCAATCGGCCATAACACTTATTGTTACGATGTGCCTATACCTTCTTCTTGATACACAGCCAGAAAGAGTGAGGCAGATCTGAAAGTAGTAGTAGAACCTCTGCATTGGCACGTAATGCTAACGTGTGTTATCATGCTGGAGCAATCAATCATAACTCAACTGCTCAAACCATTTTCATCTGTGCCTAATTACAGTAGAGCAGTGGTTCCCAAACGGTGTGCCGTGGCACACTGGTGTGCCGTGAGGCAAGTCTGGGTGTGCCGTGGGATTTTGTGACTTTATGTAGATAGTAACGAAGTAGTGTAATATATTACTTTTTTTAAAGTAATGTGTAATATATTACACATGTTTAGTAACGACCCCATCTCTGGAGTTGGCGTTCTCTACTCTGGTTTACATGAAGAACAACAGGAGGTCACGGCTCTCTGTTGAACAGGACTTGCGAGTGGCCCTCTCCTCAGTGCCACCAAGGATTAAAAAAATCTGCGCGCCCCGACAGGCACATGTATCTCACTAATTTGGCAAAAATATTTACAATAGCACATGTTTCAATGCTGATTGCTGACATGTTACATTTATAATTTGTAGTTCAGGACCATGGACAAAGCAGCTTCCTTGCATTGACAGTTCTCTGTGCTGAATTTCTGCTGAGTTTCCTTTGCCTCATTTTTAATGTTGTGACCTGTTTGGTTTAAATGAGTGTTGCTGCTTTGATGAAACCTAATTTGATAAAGTTTCAAATTAATTTCTGAAATATTTTGTTAATAAATATTTCATGAGTAATATAGGCCTAGTTGTCTTTGTTACATTTTATTTGGCATTAGTAAATAATTATGCACATTTACAGATATTTTACATGATATGAGTGATAACACGTGTTATAAGGGCTATTTTGCACAATAGCTGTGCCTTGAGATTTGTACTTGTCCTTTGGTGTGCCTTGGTTTGGGAACCACTGCAGTAGAGGATTGGAATGTATTTTCGAAGATGCCTCAAAATAAAGGGAGGGAACTAGGGCTGCTCGATTATTGCAAAAATCATAATCTCGATTATTTGGGTCAATAATTGTAATTGCGATTATTAAATGCGATTATTCATCGACTTTGAAAACATCCATTTACTTTAAAACTAATACAAATAATAATTTGAACTTTTTAACTGTTGAATTATACGTTCAGGGTAATCAACTGAAAAACCAATATAAAATAAATTATACATTCATGTCCACATTTAAATAATCCATCCATCCATCCATCTTCTCCCGCTTCTCCGTGGTCGGGTCGCGGGGGTAGCAGTTCCAGCAGAGAGCCCCAAACTTTCTTTTCCCTCATCAACCAGCTCTGACTGGGGGATCCCAAGGCGCTCCCAGGCCAGCGAAGAGATATAATCCCTCCACCTGGTCCTAGGTCTACCCCTTGGTCTCTTCCCAGCTGGACGTGCCTGGAACACCTCCCTAGGGAGGCGCCCAGGTGGCATCCTAACTAGGTGCCCGAACCACCTCAACTGGCTCCTTTCGACGCGAAGGAGGAGCGGCTCAACTCCGAGTCCCTCCCTGATGACCGAACTTCTCACCTTATCCCTAAGGGAGACACCAGCCACCCTGCGGAGAAAACCCATCTCGGCCGCTTGTATCGGCATTTAAATAAATAATGTCAAAATAATAAATACCAATTAGCAATATCAACAAACATGTTGCAGTGCACTGTCACAACCTGAAAACTCCTTGACAGATAGCCAACATGTTGGTAAAACATATTCCACTCACTCCACTGGGTCAATAATTGATATCACGATTATTAAAAACGATTATCCATTTACTTCACATCAATTTATTGGAGAAAAAAGATTTGAACAGTATGTTTTTAACCCTGATTACCCTGAACCTTAAGTATAATTCAACTGGAAAAAAAAAATATAATAAAAAAATAATCGTTTTATTTCGATTACGTTGTTTTCGTAATCATTGCAAGCCATAATCGTAATCGCGATTAAAATACGATGAATTGAGCAGCCCTAGAGGGAACCCATATTTGACATAATTGTGAACACCTCTCACTCTTTCTCATTGTGCCCCAGATCTATCGTGACCTCTTTCCTTCCTCATCCAAGCATGAACACACTAACATGCAAAGAAACCGTTACAATTAATTACATTTGGGACGATTGGGCTTACTGGTTATAACCTCACTAAAACGTGTTGTGAGCAAGAGGTGCTGAGTAGTGATTGGTTGCAGAAACAAGTCAGATTGCATAGAAGTCTATGAGAAAGTTACCAACACTCTTTCTTGATTTATGACCTCAGTAAACATTTTCCTAATGAGTTTATGATAGGGCTGCTCGATTATGGCAAAAATCATAATCTCGATTATTTCAGTCAATAATTGTAATTGCGATTATTAAATGCGATTATTCATCGACTTTGAAAACATCCATTTATTGGAGAAACATTTTTGAACAGTATGTTTTTAACAGTTGATTACCCTGAACTTTAAGTATAATTCAACTGAAAAACCAAAAAAATATATTATTAATAATAATAATAAAAAAATAATCGTTTTATTTCGATTACGTTGTTTTCGTAATCGTTGCAAGCCATAATCGTAATCGTGATTCAAATACGATTAATTGAGCAGCCCTAGTCTATGATCCAAATCACTAGTTTGAGGTCTTCTGAAACACATGATGTTCATTTTGTACATTTTGCTCCAATTACGGGTGTTTTTCCTGTTGCTACATTAAAACAAAACCTGTTTCACACAATGCCAGCATCCCTATGAATATGAACTGTATGTAAACATGAGAACGGTAACAGATGTCTTTATTATTCCTTAAATAATCTTCTAGGCTGGTGTAGAGCAAGGGGAAAATAACTAAGTCTACTTTGACTTGTTTTGTAATATGGTTTCATACATGACCCTTACACCCTTTCATTAAGGGATTACATACTTAAGAGTAGGCTTTAAATCTGGCTCTGGAAGGTTTATAAATGGTTTGCTCCATTGGCTAGGGTGCTAACCTAATCACAATAAAGCCCTGTGATTAAGCATAGGCAGAAAAAACAAGTTGAAATTAAAATCAATGTTTTATGCCATAATTTAGTTTCAACATACCGTCAGTTTAAATGCTGTTTTATTCTGAAAAACCAGAAGTTCTCGCGCACAATCTCTAATGTCAAGCTTTTATTCTGAAAATCCTTCATCTCCGGTTAGCATTTAGCATGTGGCTAATATTCATTTTCTTAGAGTTGTGAATGTAAAGTTAAAATGTACACGGAGTGTTGCCCATCAAAGCCTACTGACTTTAACACTACATCTATAGACATCGAGATATTATTATTGCTGAATATTAAATGAAGGTACAGTTTATTTTAATACGTTTTGTTTACAGACGTGAGTAGCATATGACAACATCCGGGACTACCGTAAATGATAACTGCCGTAAAGTGTTTCCAGTATTATTAAAGTATTGATTAGAGCCGTTAACAAGTATTAAATGAAAAGTCATGAAAGAGATAAGGGGGAGAAAAGGCGTGTTTAGTTATGTAATGAATGTACAATGTAAAAATCCTCTGTTATGTGTGATATCGGACATTGGTGAAAGGAGGGCGGGAGATTACAAGTCGCCATTGAAGAGGAGGAGCCAAATGAGATATATAGTCAGGTGACGGAGTGTTTGGATGCTCTTCTGCTCGGCCGCCATTGCGAGAGGAGCCTTTCTCTCCTCACTACCTTCTGTTTGTTTTATTAACGCGACACTTAATTAAAGTACCCATTTGAACCTTCTCAGAGACTCCATTATAACTCGAATAAGCTTATTTCTTTAAATCGCCTCTTTTTCAAAGCTTGGAGATGAACCAAGATGAGTTGGGACTCTTACAAAATCAAGCTGTTAAAAATATGCTTTACGAAGAGGTTCATTTATTCGTAAAGTAATCTGCAGACGCCTTTTGAGTGCGTGGGAAAAAGTGAATACCATGGTTTATCTGACCAGGCTCTGATCAATGCCTCTTGTTTCTAAACCTGAATAGACCCAGAAAATAGGCCCTGTAAAAATGTCAACAGCGAATTTAAACTTTCCTTTTTTATAAAAAAAGGAACGGTTTGATCGATTGCTCGTGAAACTGCCTCATGTTTTGGCATGACAAAATGTTCTGGGGAATTTCGATGGGATGGTGAGGAACGTTTCCAATGATAGGGTTTCACACCATCTCGACAAGTGATTTCCCGTCATTCTCACACTGTCTTCCAGGGTGGTCTCCAGCTAACCTTCAGACACACACCTTTGCTTGTAAATCACTCAAAGTACAAGTTTAAATTCATCTGCTGTTGTCTTCCTTAGTTAAACTCAACCGCAAGAGTAAATCCAGATAACGAAATCATTACACTTCCTAGTTAGTGCTTTAGTAATAATGCTAAACTAGAATGATTTAGGACTAGGATAGGAATGTAACCAATGACCCATGTAAGAGGCTACTGTATGTAAATCTTCTTATTGAAGTGTTCTTCTCGCAAAGCTCTTTAAGGAGAGTCCAGATTAAAAAAGCAACTTGACACTTACTGGGTCATAGGTAGCACGCTTTGTGAAGAAAAGGAGGCCAATTAACCCTTTTCTGCCTCTTTCACTAATGCCTTCACAACGCCAGAGCCTCCTTTTTGTCCACAATATCACCATTCACGCACAAAAAGTGAAGCTAACTTATACCTGTAACCCTACCTGAGCGGCTACTGAGCTGCTAAGCTAACGGTAAAGCAAAGCTAATATTCGGCTGAAACGTGATCTTACGCTGAAGATTTGGGATAATAAAAGGGTAGAAATGTGTGTTTTTGAGAAAGAATGACTGGCAGGAAAAATCTAATAAGTGGCACATTTGATTGATTGGGTTCATGCTAGCTTGGCTTTGCTAGCACTGTCACCCACCACTCCACATCAACGGCACAGATAAAATTGACTTTTATTAATCCCCGTGGGGAAATTGTTTCTCTGCATTTGACCCATCCTAGTGTTAGGAGCAGTGTGCTGCCATTTTGAACGGCGCCCGGGGAGCAGTGTGGGGAACGGTGCCTTGCTCAGGGACACCTCGGTAGCACTTGGTCTTGCACTGGTGACCTTCCAGTTACCAAGCCAAGTCCCTATCGACTTCGCCACCACCGCCCCCAGCAGTGAAGACTACAGACAGCACCAAGTTCCTGGGGGTGCATATCACAAGCAGACCTGGTCCACTCACACAACATCACTATTTAAGAAGGCACAGCAGCGCCTACACTTCCTGCACAGCTCCCCCCTCCCATCCTCACCACGTTCTACAGAGGAACCATAGAGAGCGTGCTGACCAGCGGCATGTCCATCTGGTCGAGAGACTGCAACGCCTGGAAGTCTCTGCAGAGAGTGGTTAGGACAGCAGAGAAGATCATCGGAGTTTCTCTCCCTCCCACCAGAGACTCAGAAACGCTCCCTGACAAAAGCCCAGAACATTTTGAAAGACCCCACTCATCCTCACCATGCTCTGTTCTCCCTGCAAGAGGTTCTGCAGCATTAAGAGCAGAACAGCCAGATTCTGCAATAGCTTTTCCCCCATGCTATCAGACTGCTGAACAGCAAGTAGACCAGTAACATAAAGATTACATTACGCTGTGTAAAGCGCACATATTTTATTTATATGTATAGTAAGTCTTTATATTTTAAACACACACTTTATCAGCACCACGTCACTACTATTTATTTATATGTACAATTTTAGCAAGTTGTTATATTGTCCTGTTCCTGTCAGCCAGTACAACGAAATATCGTTTTAATAGTACACTCTGTGTCTTGTTGAAATGACAATAACGTATGTCTAAGTCTAAGAGCAAACCAACTGGAAACTTAAGCTAAAAGAGTAGAGATCTAAATGTGTCAATCTTATTAGATATACCTAGCTAAGAAATGCAGCTGATACAAAAACAATTACTGCAATAAATCCAGACACTAAACTAAGACTAAAACTGACCCGGAAGCTAATTTTGTAGTAACCCTTAGCACGCTAGGCTAATCAGAAATCCTTAAGTCATCCCACATTGGGGACATTTATATCAAAGGGGACAGTGCAGATAAAGACACAATTGAAATGGTGTTGAATAAAGAGGCAAGTACACGTTACAAAAATACAAATGTAAACTCATTGTGCCTGACTCAATTAAAAAAAAAAAAAATCAAATAAGTGTAAAGGTAGAAAAAGGGTAGTAGTTAAACAAAATTGTAGCATTCAGATTATAGTTCGGTGTTATATTGCAAAAGAGTTGCTACAGTATTAAGTAGTGCAAATAAGAAGTAGCAGCCACTTCCAACATTTCAAAATAACTTCTATCTGTTGCCCTTATCCTGCAAATTGTATTCTCCCAATGAAGACGATCGCTATCAAAGCATCCCCTCGTTTAACATTCCTGCTCTATCCCTGATGTGGAAAGCACCTTATCAGCGTGTCCATTTTGCTCACGTCTTGTGTTTTTTTTAGTAACGAAGCATTTGTTTTAAGTGGAGCAGCGTGCTCTCTCTCCACCGAGTCACCAGGTTTGACCCGTTCCCCGGGGGCCCCTTAAGCCCCTCACGTGGAGCAAAGTGGTGTCTGGGGACTGCTCTGTTTAAACCCTCAAAGGGTACCACCGACCCTGAGTGTGTGTGTGTGTGTGTGTGTGTGTGTGACAATGTGTTTGCGTGTGTGTCAAAGACAATGTGTGTGTGTGGCCTTTAGTCCAATAAAAAACCTGCAACAGGTTACAATCCATTTCACTTCGTTTCTTGTCGACATGCGGCTCCTTCTATAGCTAGAAACCTATCCATCCTGGTGTGTGTGTGTGTGTGTGTGTGTGTGAGACCCCCTGGAGAAGATGAGCAGTGCATTGTGATGTGCTGTTTTTACCGTAGCTAAGGAGAGAATAGCATTAGCATTCAAAAGGCCTGCTGTCGCGGTCAGAGGGGGTTTAACAGGGTCTCTCTGCTCCTCTTGTTATCAGCTGATTAGCGGCTGCTTTTACACAGTTTGACACAGACACATTCAATCAGGCAATTGGTAGGTATATGTATTAGTTTATACATGTGAAGATATTTGGATATATTTCCCTATCTGTCCGCAACATTGTGTAAAACTTCGACATGTTCTGGTCCAACTTTAACTGTGATTTCAGTTGTCACTTTAGTCTCCATTAATTGCATCAATTAAACCATCACTTGTACCATTGGTAGTGCTAATAGTATACCTTATAGCAGTGATTCTCAAATGGGGGTACGCGGACCCCTGGGGGTACGTTGGGGTACTGCAGGGGGTACGTGAGATTTAAAAAAAAAAAAAGGTTAATTAAGAAATAATCTTAGTAAAATAAGTTAAATAGAAAACACCATTTTATATAAAACATTCCTAGAACCACCAAGGGGGTCCTCATATAAACATGTCAAATGTGTGTATTGTATTTTATAGTTTTTCACAATAACATATGACTTAAATTGAAAAAGTGTTATGTTATTTTTTTTCATGCATAAAATGAAAATATCCTTAGTTTGTTGTAATGCATACCACGAAGGAGTTAATACATCACACACTGAGGGAACATCACTATATTGTAATTATTTATATAGGCTTTTTTTGATCAAAAATGTTCGGGATCGGTCAGGGGGTACTTGGCTGTTTCAAAGGGGGTACATTACTGAAAAAGTTTGAGAAGCACCGCCTTATAGTATCAGAAAACCATTTGAATATCTTGTTTTGATAGATTTAACACATTACTCCTTAAAATCGTATTCCTTTTCCCTTAAATTGTCCTTTTAACAGATTTAACCACATGTTAATGTTGTCTAAAAACATAAACCCTTCTATAATATTGCCTAAATAACGTTTACAATTGGCAACACTGAATTAAGACAAATAGAATAGCTTGCATTTGACGCCTTAGTTTTTGATATTGAGAGCGCCAGGCACATTTCAGCATAGGAAAAAAGGCTTGAGGTTGAATATATCTAGATTTTGATGCATCTTCAGGTTGTTTTTAAAAGATTTTCGACACTAAAAATGGAAATTCCTCAACACAGAAGCAACAACGAAGCCTTCATGTGAAGTCAAAGCATGTCAATGGGATAACTTGGAGGCTGTTCCTTTAGTAAATGAGTAATAAGGATGAACTATCTGTAGGTAGCGACGCGGAAAGAGAGACTGTATATCTGTGAACGTGTGTGTAAACATCTATTTTCTTGTGTGTGGAGAAATGTCCTGATGCCCTCTGGGGTTCAAAGGTCGCTTTAGCTGACCTGTCATTGTGTGTCTCTGTTTCAAACGCTTATATTCGAGGTTAACCTCCAGAAGAGTAAGCAATAGAAAGAGGAG
The DNA here is from genome assembly GCF_902827175.1 of Gymnodraco acuticeps. Lineage (NCBI taxonomy): Eukaryota > Metazoa > Chordata > Actinopteri > Perciformes > Bathydraconidae > Gymnodraco > Gymnodraco acuticeps. The sequence continues at coordinate 794,132 of NW_022990068.1, read as the reverse complement.
ATTACAGGAGATGGAGAATCTGGATCTAGAGAAGGAAATGGAGTGAGACGATGGGAGAGTGAGGAGTAAAAGAGTGACAGAAGTTATTGTGTGTGTGAGGACAAAAGACCACCGTATATCTGTCAGAGCTGCGCAGGGTCTTTATCTGCAAAGGTCGTGCACTGATTCACACACACAGCTGACCTCAGGGTGCTCAGAGTAACTTTGCTTTATTGGTCTTCCAAAAAGGGCTGCACATTTTCATTAGTGTGTGTGTGTGTTTCTGTGTGTGTGTGTGTGTGTGTGTGTGTGTGTGTGTGTGTGTGTGTGTGTGTGTGTGTGTGTGTGTGTGTGTGTGTGTGTGTGTGTGTGTGTGTGTGTGTTAATGGTCAAAAGGAGTCAATAGCCTCGCATCAACTCAATTTATTGACTTCTTTTGCATCACTATGAAAAGCCGTAAATTACCGGGGCGATTCTGATTGGCTGGCCTCCCTCTTTCTTCCCTTTCTCTCCCCCGCTGTCTGTCTGTCTGTCTCTCTCTTCTGTCTGTCTCTCTCTTCTGTCTGTCTGTCTGTCTGTCTGTCTGTCTGTCTGTCTGTCTGTCTGTCTCTGTCTGTCTGTCTGTCTTTGTCTGTCTGTCTGTCTGTCTGTCTGTCTGTCTGTCTGTCTGTCTGTCTGTCTGTCTGTCCTGTCTGTCTGTCTGTCTGTCTGTCTGTCTGTCTGTCTGTCTGTCTGTCTGTCTGTCTGTCTGTCTGTCTGTCTGTCTGTCTGTCTGTCTGTCTGTCTGTCTGTCTGTCTGTCTGTCTGTCTGTCTGTCTGTCTGTCTCTCTCTTCTGTCTGTCTGTCTGTCTGTCTGTCTGTCTGTCTGTCTGTCTGTCTGTCTGTCTGTCTGTCTGTCTGTCTGTCTGTCTGTCTGTCTATCTGTCTCTCTCTTCTGTCTGTCTCTCTCTTCTGTCTTCCTGCCTGACTCGAGGCTCATTCGGAGGGCACTGGTGACAGGAGGCAGAAAAGGGTCAAATGAAAAGTGAAGAGCAAGTTGAGGGGAGGAGGAGGGGAGAGAAACAAGGTGGGGGAGGAGGAGGAGGAGGAGGGGAGAGAAACAAGGTGGGGGAGGAGGAGGAGGGGAGAGAAACAAGGTGGGGGAGGGATTTCACATCAGAGAAATTGAGGGTAATGAACGTGTGTGTTTTTGACAATTAGGATGACCATGAAGAGTTGCAAACATAGATTTGGGTTTTGGGATATTGCCACTTGCATATTCAATAAAAGATCGACACACAATCAAGGTAGTATCGCAATCTTGATTACGCTGCAATATCTTCCTCCTAGAAAAGTGCAGCTTTAAAGCAGCCATCCATCGTGTACGTGTAAGTAAGTGGGGTCTAAAGTGTCTCAAGGTTCTTAAGAGACTATTGTTTTGTTAATTGGATTATATTACGTTAAAAGAGACGATGTGTGGAAATATGAATGTCAGATCAAGATGCTGTATTAAATACTCCGATATGACTTTAAAATCATTCCTTTTTATCCGCAGTGTCTCCTTTTCCATCTTTACACCAAAAGGTCTAATAGTCTCCCATCCTTACTCCTTCTTTATTCCCTCCTCACCTCCTTTTCTGCATCCTTTCTCCCTACCTCTCTCCTTAATCCTCTCCCTGAATCTCTGGCCTGCAGGTAAACACACCTCGTCCAAAAAACACTGATCTGATCTGGTTACCTTGAAATTGAAATGGAACAACGTGGAGGGATACAAATCAAATAATCACATTTTAGTTCACATCTATGCGGGCACATTCTTGGCTGAATGTCAGCATGCAACGCCTCGGTGAAGCAGAGATGGAGCACACTGAAATCACTATGTCTGGTCACAGTTGCGAGATGTTTTGATTGAGATACTGCAGGTTGTTATCAATCATGTAAAGGAGCCATTTCACTGGGATTTAACGATGGTTTCCGTGGCGCCAGCGTCAGATAAGACTCTCCACAGAAAGGTATTTTGCAGATGACCCGAGGTCTGGCATGTGTAAGCCGTCATGGAACGATGCTCATATGAACCAAAAGCTGCGAGCAACCATTCTCATAATGCGTGTGAACAGACAGGAAATGATGAAGACAAACCCATGGCATTCCTACTTTGATAAGACAGCACACGCACAGACAGGTGGCAATAAGGCCAAAACAAACACACATACCTGCGTAGAGAAATGTCCAGGTGAACAGAGACAGGAAATTACCTTCATCTTCTTGCTTCATGGCATGTTGTTGGCTTCATATATTTGGTGTATAGTAGGAATTTTAGCCAGTGACTGATTCTGAAATCCCTCCCATTAATAATATCCCTTTCATGTTTGTTTTCACTCACTCTCTGCCCCCAGGGTTTATGAAACGTCAAAGTAATCTGAATTATTGGAGGTGAAGAGGTCACATTGAGACACGTGTTTATGGATAATAGACAGAAATTAAACTTTAGAAGTAATGATCCTTTTTCTTTTTTTAGTATCGGCTGCTATTAAAGGTCACCTATCATGCTATTTTTAGGCAATAGCATAGGTCTCAGATATATAAAAATACATAAAAAACAAGTCTATGAAGTGTTTTGCTCAAAATACCAAACAGATCACCCATTCTAGCCATGCCTCATATCCCTCTGTTTCACTTCCTGTTTCAAAAGTGCTGATTCGGGGATAAAGCTTTAAAGAGGAGGGGTCTGAGCTCATGCGGGACCCGGCAGCTACTGTCTAAACTAAATGCTGCCGTGATGAAACGCCATATCATGGATTATCAAGGATTCTCTCTGAAACAGTTTGGAGCTCAAAGGCTTTCTCTCTTGCCGGTTATACCACAAGGTGAGTTCCTTTTTACTTCCTGCTTCTTCACACACATGCTCTCCAGTACAGGTTAGCTCTGAGTGTTAGCGATGCTAATGTAAACACCGACCATATTACGTCCAAAACAGTCGGGCATTGTTTCTGATAGCAACGTTTCTGATTGGCCCGTGGGTCCACATTTCCGATATTACGTCATATCGGACGCAAATCTGGATCAGCTCCGTTGTAGCCCGTTTTTAGAGATTTGGGTACGGAGGAAAAGAGAGAGGGTTTTATTTTCTGACGCTGCGTGAGTTCCCCGACACACCGGGGACACATTGATGTAGAAAAGACATCAAAAAGTGCATTTTGCACGATAGGTCCCCTTTAAGACATAATCTGCACATATTCCCTTTTCCCGTACATTTTGTTTTGAAATCAACATTTTGAGCAGTACATAGAGCTCCATACAACATTTGATTTAGAGAAATAATATGAAGGTATGTGTGTTGTTTTTTATCATAATACCTAAGTCTCGAGGGGTGTTAATGTATGACAACTGGTCAGTTTAAACGTTTTGTGTGAAATATCTTAATATATTTCATGCCAACGTCTACTTTTTCTTCAAAATAAGGATAGCAAAACAATTTCTTAGTTGACAAAATGTTTTTTAAAGATATTTTTCTGTAGTTTTTTGTATCTTTAAGTTAAAAGGTTGTTGTACAGTAGGTCTCAAGCAAGAAAATGCCGTTTTAATTCAAAGTAATAGTTAATTAAAGTGTCTTAATTGCACTTAAACAAGAAAGTAGACCATGGAGACTCTAAATACCAGAAGATTTTTTTTCTTCCAGTGTACTGTAGTGTAAATACGATAATAACTTGTTTATGATCTTTTGCTCACAAGATTAAAATATATATGTTTTGGGGTAGTCCTTAGATCAACAGTTGATTTGTAGCAGTGCTTGGGAGCAAATGGTGACGTAGAAATGCCAGTTTGTTAACAGGGAAACCTTGATTTGGGTCGATTTCTGTCTATTTAATTATTATAAGCAGTCCTCACTTCCTCATGCCACTCATCAAAAAGCAGCGTCCCAGGAATTGTTAGATCTCCCGAGCCCCTTATCCAATCTTCAGACAACAGACCCTCCTTCACTGTCCCTTTGAATTCCTCACATTCCCAGATGTGGAAACGCTGAGTTCCTATATGAGCTCTCTGCAGAGCATTAAGCCCGGAGATCCTGACCCTACAACACCACATTCCTGACCTCCGCGCTTCCCTCTGATCCTGGAAACACACTTTCACTCCCGGCTTTCATTCCTCCCGAGTCTCCCTCCTCCCTCCCTCTGGTTCAGGGTCAGGGACTTTGGGAGAGAGGGATGAAAGGTGAGGAAGAGGAGGGGGAGATGAAAACAGAGGAGGGTGTGTTGTGACGATACTAGACATTTTTATGAATCGAATTTCTTTTAAAGTTTTGTTCTGCTGAGAGATAGTTAAAGCAGTTATTGACTGTTTGACAATATTATCATTTGTGTATGTCTTTGACAAGTTTTGGTTATATTACCAGACCTCGAATGAAGATCATTTTGCAAATAGTGTCCCATTTATACGCTCGGCCGTAACATTATATGATAACCCAACACACTCTCACAGTCTGCGTACAAATGACACCACTTTGCAAAGGCGTGCAATAGATACGCAGAAGTCCGTTTTGCGTGCATATGATACGCTGATATTGCACCTCAAACATTAAAACAAAGAGCTCTGTGGCTTCAGGCTTGATCGTCGTTCCAATGACAGTTTTAATGCAATAAACGACACAGCAGCTTATTGGGTTAGGGTTAGGGTTAGGGTTAAATAAATGGCAAAGATATGTAGAAAATAAACGCATTTAAGATACGTTCATAACAAACGTAGCGTGGGAGTATCACATCCACGCAAAATCGGACTTCTGCCTATCTATTGCACGCCTTTGCAAAGTCGTGTCATTTGTACACAGACTGAAGAGAGTGGGCTGGATTACCACAATGAATGCAAATCCAATATTCACTGCCCTTTTCGTTTCGGTCTCCACCAAAGACTTATCATATCATAGAAACCTAGAAAGATATCTGACTATTGTCCGGTTAGCTTTTCTTTCAGCAGAATTAATGGAAAAAACGTGAGCCTAATTCTCATGAACTTGGCAATAGAGATCCCCCCCAAAAAATCTACAATAACGAGAGAGGGCTTTTTGCCTGGGCAGAGATCTGGGCTCTCGTAAAAGTGCACCTTATTCTACGAGTCAAATGTGGTTCAATTGGTTATTTTTCTCCTGTTGGTTGAACAAGAATAGCTGTTTGTTTAGAGACATGAATTCAGTAAAATGATTGATGTCTGAACTGATTTATCTAAAAAGGGTTCATATTGTCAAAGTAAGGGGCTGATAAAAATACACTTCCAATACCAGACTTAGAGATGTGTTACGTCGTACAAGAAAAGCAATTATATTTGGCATTCATATTGTAATGATCCAATATGAAGAACTACAAAAAAAAGTACTTTTAAGAAAGTTTATCAGGCGCCACAATGACATCAGAGTGTTACAGACGAAAGGAAATCTAGAGATTTATGGAGCGAGGGAAGGAAAGAAAGTAACCATGTAGTTTTGTGAAATGTGTCCGGAAAAGCAGCTGTGTCTTTGGGTTTGGATGCTTCCATGAATTGGGTAAAATTATCGATAAGTAAATCAAAAATGTTTCAATAGTTGTTGCCGCTGTCAAAATGATTGATCTAAAAAGGGTTTGTATTGATTAAAGTGTCAAAGTAAGTGGCTGACAAAAATACATTTCCAATCCCGGACCTAGAGATGTGTTAAGTACAAAAAATGGAATTATATTTGGCCTACATCATTGTGTTGATCCAATATGAAGAACTAAAATAGAGTACTTTTAAGAGTAGCTATTCCATTGCTTATCAGATTCCATATTGTGTGTTAGAGTTTTACAGACGGAAGGAAATCAAGAGATGTATGGAGCGAGGGAAGGAAAGAAAGTAACCATGTAGTTTGTAAAGTGTGTCCGGAAAAGCAGCTGTGTGTTTGGGTTTGGATGCTTCCCTGCTGACACTATCAAATCAAATCAAATCAAATTTATATAGTTTTATTTATAGAGCACATTTATAAACGAATTTTGGTCGAGCCAAAGTGCTGTAAATATAATAAAAATAGCCTACAGTAACGACACCCTCTGTCCTTAGACCCTCACATCGTACAAGGAAAAACTTCCAGAGAAAACCCACAGTTTAAAGGGAATATGGGAGAAACCTCAGGGAGAGCAACAGAGGAGGGATCCCTCTCCCAGGACGGACAGACGTGCAATAGATGCCGTGTGTAAATCGAAGAGATAATACATTTTACAGCGTATAGACCGAATGTTAGGAAATGCATGTGTCTGTAATAAGAAGATGAATCCACGAGGATGTCAGCTACAATCCTGTGGAAGCCATCAGGGAAGCAGCATGACGAGACCCAAGGCAGGACCGCAGAGACAGGTTCAGCCACGACCCGAAGTCCACGACTTAATCCAGAACTCAGGAAGAGGATCCAAGATACAGGACTACAGCAAGAGGATCAGCATTGACTCCGGATCCCGGCGTAGATATAGATACAAAACAAGAACAAAGATTTGGCTGGGTTAAAGAGAATACACAGACACAGGCAGAGAGGGAAAAGGTCATTGGATAGAAGTTATTCTTGATAACCCTCTAGAAAGATCTCATGAACTTCCCCACTCAATCTATCAAGACCCGAGCAGTTCTATTAGATATAGGACAAGAAACAGAGACTATCACACACACACACACACACACACACACACACACACACACACACACACACACACACACACACACACACACACACACACACACACACACACACACACACACACACACACACACACACACACACACACACTGAGGACTCCCTCCACACTCTGGCACAGTGGTGAGGGACAGCTATGTACGTCTCTTGTCCCGTCATGTAACTCTTGAGGAGACAGAAAATAAATGCAAGATAGAGGAATGTATGTCACACACACACTTGGCAGTAGGACAAGGTGATGACATGAGTTTGACGGCCTGAATTATGCTTCTCTACATATAACCTAGACATTGTAAATGAGATAATCACCAGGATGCTACTCATATTTTAATTTGACAGCTTTCTGTGTGGTTTCCAAAGTCGTATCCCCTCCTGCTGTTTTATTAGCGTTTTTATCGTCTATTCTCTTTGCTGCGACTTGTTGTTAACTCGTGTAACTGTCCAGACATGCTAATGCTGCGCTGAGAGACACAATGGTTGATAAAGCAGCAGAAGGTCAAATGTGTCTAGGCCCTCGTGGTTCAACCTTTTACATCAGTCATTTTAAACAGTGTCAGAAGTCACTACCTGAGGGGTACAGGCTAACACCTGGTTAAAAGCTTCCCCCCCCCCCCCCCTTTCTTTCCTTCCTGGGTCCCATCACACATTTGTCTCCGTATACCTTCACCTTTGGCCTCATCAGAGGAGGGAACATCTGGAGAGTTTTGTTTCCGATCCATGTGATTGATTTGGTCTCGTTAGCTACCGGACTGTGACAGCACCTTGTTAGCTTGTCTCCGCTGTCTTGCTGTTATTCTGATTAATACTGAAAATGCTACATCTACGCATAGCTTAGCAAATAAAGCTGCTTCTAACAGAGCTTCCTGAATCTATTTAAATATATGAAACGTAAAAGCGGATTAGTTTAGACCTGTCTTTTGTCTGTTTCCTGTCTTTAATTTCCTGAATGTAGCACCAAGATGCTACGTTTTCTTTTATTTGTTTATAAGTGTATTATCTTGTTATTTGGAAAAAGAAAACTGAGCACTGTAGAAGGTAATAGTGTCATTAGTTTTCATGACCTTACTGTAACTGGTTATTCAAACCCAATACACTGTGTCACAGGAACTGCTCTTGCCTGAAAAAAGGGGTTAGCTTACACTTAGAAGCTAATGTTAGCACGCTAGCATTAGCCAAAACAGCTAACAGTGGACGCTAGCCCTTAAATGACATATTTCTTATTTGTTAATTTGACTTAGAACAACTTGTAGAGCTGCATTGTTGTCATTCACACTTGTTACCCCTGTTCTGTCGCTATATTTCGTGACAACCCAGTCTCACGGCATTTCGTGTTCACCAACACGATTTTTAATCTATTGATTCGTGTTCACCAACACGATTTCCCCCTTTTTTTCGTGTCACACAGCACGATTTTAAAAGCAATGTATTTCTACTGGTAATGTGTTTCGTGCCTGCAGCACGTCTTTCTCTCCGGTCGGGTCGTGGAAGACCGGAAGCTGTGTGGTTCATAAAAACATGTTCTTACTCAATATCAAGCCACAATTATTGCTTTTATTTTAAATCGTATAATTTCGTACTTTTGTTGCCGTCTGTGAGGAAAATAAATGGGGCTCAGAGCCTCAGGATACTGAAATCTGTATTTTTTAAATATTGTTTTCCTTCTAATTTGTTATTCTTTTCAAAATAACACACTGTTATTTACTCACCAATAACACACAATTATCCTTGCTTTTATTTATTGGTTTAATTCCATAATCTCGGGCTTTTTTGGCGTCCGTCAGGAACTGAATTTCAAAATAAAAATAACCGGAAACAGACGTAGGCCTCTAGGAGTTTAGGATGGCCGAAGACACTACACTACCCATAATCCCTAGGACTACAGTCGTGAATCAGCATGTTAAAAACAGACCGTCCGGTTGCCATGTCAGGTATGTGTTGTTTGTCTGGTTGCCGGGTTAACCTGTCTTGTTGCCATGTCTGTCTGCTAACATCGTCTTAGATTCATCATCAGTCTGAATCGAGCTAATGCGACAGAGGGCTATTTGTGGAAGATGATTTATGTTAAGGACTGGTAGCAACAAGCATGCAGTAATAAGGGTATGAATAGACTCTTATAGGCAGTAGCAAACACACACAGTTCTAAACACACAGCATGTTCTGCCTTCATATGGACTGGTGCATCTTTCATTTTTATTTGTTTCGTTCATGGTATGCACAACTTAATGTATAACAATTATGTACTCTCTATAAACACACCATACCCGAAAAGGAGCAGGGAGAAGAACATCTTATATTACCTAAAACTCTATAAATAGAAATAGATGTACTTCATATTTTCTTATTCACAGCCAATCGTAACAGTGTCGTAGGAAAATAAGAGAAACACAACAACGTACAAAAAAATACTTAGTACTTAGTCCAACAGACAACAACACATCACATGAACAAGGACAAGTGCGACACCTGAGTCCTACTGGAGCAGAAGGGGGAAAGCGGTGCATCATAATAATAATAATAATAATGGGACCTGCAAATAAAGAACAGACATCACACATATTTACCTACTAAGGTTATGAATCTTACAAGGCAGTTGTATCACATTTCTAAACACATTGCATTTTCTGCCTTCATATGGACTGTTGCATCTTGGGAGTTAAGATCAAAACGCTGCCATATTAGCCACGTCAGTGACATTATTGGGTCATTATTATTGATGCATAATTTTCCATAATAAGGTCATGGTACGACAAAGTACTAAATAACTCATCTTTCGTTGTTCCCTACCTTAAAGCAGATGCTACTTTTATGATCTTGTTGCACCACCTTTCATCGTAAAAACCACATTAATCCGTACCTTAAAACCCAACCTATGTAATTATAATAACAACTTGTGTTGACATGTACTCACAGCTCCAAACATTTACCTTGTGTCCCATTGTGCAACGACTCGGGGTGGGTCTGTATTTCCATATTTGGCTTTCTTTCTGCAGCGTTTACACACGTCCCATCCCATGTATAAGGAGCTCAATTGGTTTCCAAGTGCGATGCAATTTGCAAAGCATCCTAAACATGCCTTACATGCTTCCTCACATGGATACTGCGGGATGTTTAGCACGATATATGACTTCCACTGGCTCCATGCACTCATTATGGAGACCGGTCAATTACGACCGGTACATGTGAAAGAAATACTTGCATTTCAGCGCCTAGATACGGAAAGGCACGACGGTAAATCCTCGTTACATAAGCGAAAGCCTGAAGGGCTGAAAATCACTCTGATGAAGCACTTTTATTTAAGCAGTCAGTTTACAGTGGGAACTTTTTCTTTACCTCAGTGTGGATTTATTTTAGATTGAGGAAGCGTGTTCTGCACCGAGTGGAGATTCATAACTTGATGAAGGGTTTTGTTGACATTGCGTGGCAGACTGTGACTTTCAGACATGTTTAACTACTGGACAACCTTCACAAATAACACTTTCTGTCATAAAGTGTGAAAATCCACTGAAAAACGTAACAAAAGGTATGTGGGAATCTCTCAAAAAGACATTCAAGCAGGCTTACATGGTTTTCTCCGCCTGTTCGAGTAGATATTGCACCTATTGGAGATTCTTAACACAGTGGCTCTGTGGCAACAAAAAGCCACTTTCAGACATGTTAACTACCTGGAAATGGTTTTCAGTTTCACAAATAACACTTTTGATAGGGTTTCTGTGTCATAAAGGGTGAAAATCCACTCAAAATAAAACGAAAGGTTTGTGGGAATCTCTCAAAAAGACATTCAAACAGGCTTACATCGTTTTTCTCGGCCTGTTTCGAGTAGATATTGTCAAATCCTCTAACCTTCCCCTTTGAAACAGAAATCCGCCCTGAAGTCCAAAACTCTGGCGTGATTCCTATTATTGTAAAGCATCTCTGCAGGCGAGCCTTTGTCGTGGTATCCAGATTGATATTTTCTTTAATATTAAAGTATGTCAACACAGTCTAGCCTGCAGGTAGCGGAGACATTTCCCTCCTGTCTGAGTCTGCCAGGGTCACCTTGTTGCAGCATGCTGAAATATGCGCATTGCATTTATTTATGTTCTTTTACATGGCTTGGATTTATTGCAGAGTAATTTCTGATTGTGTCTCGACTGGTAAAATAAGCGTTTTAATTGACGGTTCTAACGCAGATGTGCAGCTCTAAAATATGTGTTCAATAAAGTGAGGACACGTCAAAATGTCTTTTTGTTGGTTATAAGAAATGCCTGTCTGCAGTTCCCTCGCTGCCTAAAGGCAATACAGGAGTTATTGAACTTTGAGAGGCGAGCAGAAAGCGCCCAAAACAAGAGATTGAATCCAAAACAAGTTGTTTAAACAGTTTTATTATGGAGTAAGAAGTGCAACGATGGACAATTTGCACCAGTTTTGCTCCAAAATAAGTTACATTTCAAAATAAGATGCACAAAAAAAAGGGGTTTACTTCAAAATAAGACATGCAAAGAAGAGTCACGCTCTGAAATTAGACATTTGAAACATGCAAGTAAGACACTAGGTGTGCAAATAAGTAATGTTGGGATATAGGATTTCTACAACATTATAAACAAATATGGAAAAGACAGTTTTGCTCCAAACGACGATAAGCAGTTGTGTTTCAAAGTAAAATGCCATAAAGAAGAGTTTCCCTCAGCATTAAGACACAAGTAGAGTGTTTTAATCCCAAATAAGACACAGGAAGTTAAAGTATGTGAGGTAAAGAAGCTTCTAGTATAATAAGGGAATCCATTAGTATTATTTCTGAACCCCTAACCCTCACTCTTCACTGAGCTGTAAACCCACGCTGACAGATGCTCAGGCATGAAAATCTCCGTGTTTGTTTAAGGTGGTCTTTCGTTGCGTTAGTTCCTTAATCCGTAACTTCCTCTCCCCTCTCCCCGATTTAAAGCGAAGCCGCAGGAAGGAGCAGCGATGTTTAAATCTTCTTAAACGGTGTCACCTACAGTGTTTGACTTTCATCATTGTTAACCACGACCACAGTTTCCGTTACGATGCATCGAAAGAGCTGCTTCTTCACATGTTGACTCTAACATACACACAGATACACACACACACATCGCCTCAGGACCCCAACACTAGCCTCTCTCTCATTACTGTGTGTGTGTGTGTGTGTGTGTGTGTGTGTGTGTGTGTGTGTGTGTGTGTGTGTGTGTGTGTGCGTGTGTGTGTGTGTGTGTGTGTCCTAGCATTACTATACTTGTGGGGACCTACATCTGTTTACATAGTCACGTGTGGGGACTCACCTCCCTTATGGGGACATAATGGAGGTCCCCATGAGGGGAGTCATTAATTTTAGGGTGAAGACTTGGTTAATGTTAGGGTTAAGGGTAAGGGTTAGGTTTAGGGTAAGGGTTAGGTTTAGGCATGTGTTGGTTATGGTTAAGGTTAGGATACGTCTCCAGGAAATGCATGTAAGTCAATGTAATGTCCCCTGAAGTGATGTATACATGGTATGTGTGTGTGTGTGTGATCTCCTGCTTTCTCTCAGAGTTTCTTGTCTAAAATCTCAATTCCTCCCATTGTTCGTTCTCTTTGCTCTCTCGCTGCAGCCTGAGGGCAAACCTCTAAAGTGTTTCTGCACTGTAGAGTTTTTAATGAACATATCTGTCCATGCATGGCACGCTATGATCCACCTTTCAGGAAGAAAAAGCTGTTTTGTCTCTTGTCTCGCACTCCTTGTACTCACATGAATACAGGTTGGCAAAAGAAAAAATAAATATAGGACATGAGCAATAAGGAAAACTTGAATGGTATTTATTTATATATTTTTTAAACGTATTTAATATATTTTTAAAAACATTTGTATTTGTTTTTGTATTTATTTTATATATATTTATTTTATTTGTATATTTATTTTATCTGATATTCTTTTTTCATTTGCTCTTTGGTGTTTTTTCAGCTGCATTATAAAGGGAAACATTTTGAAGTTGCTATTTTGAGGTAAAACAGCAATTTTTTTGTTTGTCTATAATCAATATAACTTGTACATACATACATACATTACCTATCTAAGGATATTAAAAAACAAACACAGTCAATGGGATAAGATGAGACTGAAGTGAGACCACAATATGACACTTAAAATGTGCAGATACAACTAATATACAACAAACACCTTTAAATGTGTACACTTGTATGTATACCCTGTTATCATGCAGAAAAGCCCTCTACTCTACTATTGACTCCATTTGTCCCCTCTAGGCTTCCGTATTTCTCCCCTTTTATATTTTATATATATTTCATCTTACATACTCCCCCCCCCCCCCCCCCCTTTCTACCGTCCCATTCACAGCTTCAGCCTGTATTTCACTGGTTCCCATCACGGAGTAATGGTGTGTAGGTAACCCTATTGTTCCCCCTGTCTTCTCCCACACACACACACACACACACACACACACACACACACACACACACACACACACACACACACACACACACACATGCACACATACATGCCTGACGTGTGTGTTTAGCAGGAAGAGAAAGAGGTGGATCAGATCACAAAGGAAGGAGCGTCAGGGTGATATTTTAACCTCACCATGCTGCTTTAAGAGCTGCTGAAAAGCTGATTGACTAAAGGGAGGAGGAGTGTGTGTGTGTGTGTGTGTGTGTGTGTGTGTGTGTGTGTTTTCCTGCTTATATGTAGACATACTGCTACCCTGGTTACACTGAGTTTGTGCTTCTGCATTTGTTTGAGTGTTTTCTTAGAGATTCCTGCACATATCTTGTTATTTATCTGTGGATTTTCAACCTTTAAGACACAGAAAACCTAAGAAAAGTTGTATTTGTGAAGCTGGAAACTATTTACAGGTAGTGTACCTCTTGTACAACATGTCTTAATGTCACTTAGTGTGGCCACAGAGCTTCAGTCGGCACTTTCTTGTCATTATATTGTGCTAAGCTTTCCACATATTTAAGCGAATTAAGCATTTGGAGTATTTTAAAGGGATTCATTAACACTGGGAGATATAGTTGCATATATTATCAAAGCTTTAAAGGCTTTATTTGTCATATGGACCATAGCTACAGCATTGTGTTGGCAATAACAATCTTAGCGCAGGAAAAACATGTAGAATAAGACAAAATGTACGTCAAGTAGACTAAAATGGAATACTATGATAATATATAACTCGATATGAGGACTTTAAACAGACACACGTGTATAGTGAACATAAAGTGATGAACTATACTGGCACTGGGAGGAAATTAGCCTATAGCTTAGCATAACAGGGTAACTGTCTATAGCTAAACAAACAGCCTCCAGATACAGGATGTTAATTTAAATGAATGCATGACATACATTCTTCTTCTTCTTTGGCCTCACTGGTTAGAAAAACCTGCAGTCCGTATTTCAAGACTTCACTCTGATTTTAAGGAAGCTGTTCCCATATATGGACATCTCAGCGTGTCGAAGGAAGCCCTGAAACACACCAGCCTGAGGGCAGTCGTTATTTTAACACTTTTATTCTGCATTTTGCAGGACGAGTCTGTAAGAAGCAGTTCAGAAAGGTCAGACAGAGAGTGTACAGAAGGTGGCCTCACATGTCTTTCCATTTAAGGACATCCCAGTGCTGCAGGTCTGCAACATCCCATCATGTCAGAGCATCCACTGGAGCCTGCACAGCTGATTTTATGGGAGAGAAGCTCCGATTTGAACATGGAAATTGCTTTTGCTCCAATTCAAAGAAAAAGTAGCTTTAAGATCCTTGTTTTGCTCCTTTAAGATAAATGTCTCATCTCTTAAGTCGTATCTAAGTGTGAAATTGTATAACAAGTATGTGTTTTGTACATTTCCCCTCTGTGGGACAAGGATTTCTGATTAACAGCATGCAAACTAGTCCATTAAAAGTCCCACAGAAGCCACGTTTTTACTACCCTTCCCATATTTGTATTGCAAGATTCGAAAAACTGTTATATTGAAATGTTTTAATAGAGAAAAAAACAGTGTGATAAGTGAAATATTTAAAATGGATTCTAAAATGCATTTGATATCTCTGGAAAACCAATAGATGTCTCACTGATAGAGAGAGGAACAGTTACGGCCCGTCCACACTACAGCTTCAAAAAAAGCCTGGAGCTGGGCGTGTCTGAAGCTCGACCAACAACCAATCACATGAATCTCCCGCCCCACAAGCAGCGGTTTGATTGGCTAGAGCTTGTACTGGCATATGATTCGATTGGCTGACGCTTCCACCGAAAGCTTCAGAAGCTTCAAAAGTTGAACATTGCTCAACTTTTGCCGCCTGAAACGCCAGGAAAGCTCCGCTCTGCTTCCCACAATGCAGTTCGGCGAAAAGTGACGTCGAAAAGTGACGTCGAAAAGTGACGTCGAAAAGTGACGTCACCCCATTCGCTGTGTGGACGGGCCGTTAGCGTCACTATGCAAGGATAAATGACAGTTCTTATTCATTCAGAATGCAAAACATGATATTTATAGCAGCTGTTGCTTCACTTCCACATTACTGAAGTGTCTTTGAGCAAGAAACTGAATCTGTGGCAGCTCCAGGGTGTTTCTCTGACCTCTGACCTCTGGGTGAAATATCAAAACAAATCTTCCCTGTGTTGATTTAATAAACCTCTTTGATGTGATCTCCACCCGTCTGCTCCTCCAGGCTGCTTAGAAACACCCAAGATGATTCAAATATGACGTTTTGAACACTGCAGCCAAGTTAGTGAGTCACCATCACAAGTGAGACGTAATAGACAGACGTTTGGAAAGTGACATTTGATGGAGTGAAAAGTTCCTGTGGTCTTTTTACATCGCTGAAGGCTCTCCCAGGTGTGTGTTGGTGTGTGTTAGTGTGTGTAGGTGTGTGTTAGTGTGTGTTGGTGTGTGTTGGTGTGTGTTAGTGTGTGTAGGTGTGTGTTGGTGTGTGTTAGTGTGTGTAGGTGTGTGTTAGTGTGTGTTGGTGTGTGTGTGTGTTAGTGTGTTGGTGTGTGTCGGTGTGTGTTAGTGTGTGTCGGTGTGTGTTGGTGTGTGTTAGTGTGTGTAGGTGTGTGTTGGTGTGTGTCGGTGTGTGTTGGTGTGTGTTGGTGTGTGTCGGTGTGTGTAGGGTGTGTGTTGGTGTGTGTTAGTGTGTGTTAGTGTGTGTTGGTGTGTGTTAATGTATGTTGGTGCAAGTGTAGGTGTGTGTTAGTGTGTGTTGGTGTGTGTTAGGTGGGTGTGTGTGTGAGTGGTGAGGTGTGTGTGGTGGTGTGTAGGTGTGTGGGTGTGTTTGGTGTGTGTAGGTGTGTGTAGGTGTGTGTAGGTGTGTGTAGGTGTGTGTTGGTGTGTGTAGGTGTGTGTAGGTGTGTGTTGGTGTGTGTTGGTGTGTGTTAGTGTGTGTAGGTGTGTGTTGGTGTGTGTTGGTGTGTGTGTTGGTGTGGTCTTGGTTAAGTGTGTGGTTAGGGGTAGGTGGCGTGTACTGTGTGTGTAAGTGTGTTGTTAGGTGGTAGTGTAGTGTGTGTTAGGTGTGTGTTGGTAGGTGTGTGTTGGTGTGGGTGTGTGTTAGTGTGTGTAGGTGTGTATTGGTGTGTGTTAGTGTGTGTTAGTGTGTGTAGGTGTGTGTTAGTGTGTGTAGGTGTGTGTTGGTGTGTGTAGGTGTGTGTTGGTGTGTGTTAGTGTGTGTTAGTGTGTGTAAGTGTGTGTTAGTGTGTGTAGGTGTGTGTTAGTGTGTGTTAGTGTGTGTAGGTGTGTGTTGGTGTGTGTTAGTGTGTGTTGGTGTGTGTTAGTGTGTGTTAGTGTGTGTTGGGGGTCAGCAAGTGGAATTATTCCTATCTTTATGATGTTGTATGCACTTGTGTCCTTCCTTACGTCGCCCCCTGTGGTCAAAAGTGGAACTTAAAGGTAGAATCCACTCTTTATTATGGGAATAAAAGGAAAAGACGCACCCAGGGATGAATCAGAGCTCCACATGTAACCCCTTGTGGTTTTAATCTGACTGAACAGTAGCATCAGAACAGGCTGTGGTGACAGGGGAATGCACGCTCTATTATTAATGCGGAAAATTGACCTCAATCAGCAGAAAAAACCAGACGATACAAAACGCAGCTGATGGAGAGTGACTCAGCGCTCTGTCTGTCTCATAAATCTGCAAATATCCCCGGATCAAACGGAGGAAAAGTGTGTGACGATGGGTAGAGAGGTGAATGAACTTTAGCCACTTGTAATCTGAGCTGTGGTTTGGGATGTTTTGATAGCGTGACCTGACTCACTGAGGGATTAAATAAAGGTGTGGGTGGAGGAAAAGTGATGAGACATAAAGATAAGGACGGAAAAGTCAATTTACGGAGGCACTAGTTTATGTAAATCCATGTTCTAACACTATATTTTCTGTTAAAATAGAATAGTTATCTTTCTAATAAGTTAGTTTTCTGGTGTTTTTTCCTCACCACATATTAAGGTTGTATTTTTGATAAAACTATTTACTTGATTTCTTACTTTTAACAGAATTTCTAACATTTTAAAATATTGTTTAACATCATTTAGAGCCCAGAAACAAACCCACTTTTATTACATTTTAATGATTTTTTAGAATTTGAACTTACTACAAAGCCACTGTGAAATATCCTAATTGTATTAAAACATCAGTAAAAACAGGGTTTCTCTTTAAAAAGTCCCGAGTCACGGAGCCAGCTTGCAGGCCAGGTTTCCTCAGTGTATCCCGCCGCGCTGCCAAACAACGCCTCGCTCTGCCACTGCTGCCAAACAGGGACTATTTTTAGCAACGGAAGTGTTGAAACTTCACAACTCTTTTTCTTGCTCTGTCGAGGTGGTGCGAGTCGAGGGTTGGTGGTATAATCTGGACACAGATTTCACTCCAGTGTGTGCGCAGAAGGAATAAGAAACCGTTCTGGCATTGGAGCCACAGACACTTGTTCTTAGCCTAATCACTATTTTTCAGTCAAATGTTATGATACAAGCTTTTTTCGTGTCTTATAGAGACTTAGATTATTATCATAGCTGTAAAATATGAAGACATAACCAGGTTATTGTTAGCTTAGTTTAGCACAAAGACAAAAAACAGGGACACAGCTAGCCTAGCTCATGCTAAATTAATGCTAACGCTCACCTATAAACATCTTACTCCAACAGTCATATTAACCTGACGTTTTTTGATATATCATTTGCTTCTATTTGTCAAACTGAAATATGTGTTTCTGGTCATGTTACCACGGTTATATCTTGTTATTTTAACTCTACATCATGAGTTTTCACCCCATATGTGATTTCTGATTCTGTCACTTATTGAACAGTTCAAAGAGCATTCAATCTGCCCTGGGGGGCCAAACTGATATTATCCAAGTGAAGACGTGAGGATTGTTCTGAGCGATCTTTACCAGGCTGTCATCCTGACACACACACACACGCACACACACACACACACACACACACACACACACACACACACACACACACACACACACAGCAGTGTTTGGGGGGATTTATCCTTTCACGTCAATCTGGGGACCCACCGATCGGTTTACACTTACACTGTTCCGATGAAACCTTAAACTACGTGTGTGTGTGTGTGTGTGTGTGTGTGCGTGTGTGTGTGTGTGTGTGTGTGTGTGTGTGTAAGAACATAGCTACGTCTTCTCAGGCACATTATCTGTGTATCTCAGATTTCTCCCCTGTAATACACAAGCTGTAATTGCCGCCCCATTGTGATGTGAAGACAAAACACAGACGTGTTCTCTCCACACACATGTGCACTTCCATTCCCTCCTTTTTCCTTTCTGTGCACACATGTCGCTCCCAGGTACAAAACAGATCTAGTTTCACTCCTCCTTCACACCATAATGCCCATGTGTCCACCATTACCACCTCCTTTCTCCCATGTGTACCTGTTGGAAGCCATTACACAACTTTTATCTCCCATTGCCTCCCCTATCCCCTTCAAAAGACCCTCGCTCCCCCCCCCCCCCCCAGGCGAGAGGTGCTTCAAAGGGGTGATTATCAGAGCACTTATCACTTCATGTGTGTCTTTACACGCCTCGAGTGTGTGTCTTGATTTGGGGTTTTCTCACAGTTCATGCTGTTATAGTTGAGTTTTTGGACAAGCTGAGATTGTTTACTTCAGGATTAAGAACTAAGAAAGTGTTTGTTGTTTATCGTCATTTAGAAATGCAGGTTTTCCTCGGGATTTCCTAAAATGGTTTGGTCTGTAACTCTGTTAACTTTATTGCATCCGTTTTTTTCTCAGCGTTTACGGTCGCAGTTTTAAGTGGTTAATGTTTTTTCATGATACACAAACAGTGGTCTCCTGACTTCCACCTACCTAACTGGAAATGCATTGGTGATATTAGAGATTTCCCGGGCATACATTTTATTGGTGGATTTAAATTTTGAAGGCACAGAAAGACTCTCACGAACTGTCTTTATGGTGTTTTGTCTTGTCTTTGGTTTCCTGTTTTATTTTGTAAAGTGTTCCCCCCCCGTTCCTGCCTGTTTGCTTTCTGTCTGTTTTCCCTCCCTGATTACCCGATTGTGTTCACCTGGTGCCCCTGTGTTTTCTCCTCCCTCCTCACCTGTCTGTTTGTTTGATTAGTCTTGTGTGTATTTAAGTTCTGGTTTTTCTGTCTGTCTTTGTCGGTTCGTCTTGTGTCATGACTAGTTCGTCGGTGAGTGTTCCGTTTTGTCTTTGTGTATATATCCTAGCCTTGAAATAAATGAGTTTTTTCAGTTTATATCTGCATTTGGGTCCTGCTTCCAACATACACCGTAACATTAGACAGGTGAGGAGGGAGGAGAAAACACAGGGGCACCAGATGAACACAATCGGGTAATCAGGGAGGGAAAACAGACAGAAAGCAAACAGGCAGGAACGGGGGGGGAACACTTTCCAAATAAAACCGGAAACCAAAGACAGAAAAAGACAAGACAAAACACCATAAAGACCGATCGTGACAAACACTTGCAAAAGTTGTATTTGTGAAGCCAGTTAGTTTTCATAAGGCGCTTTCACACTGGAGTACTTTTCCCCGTACTTTCCCCGTTTAGTTCCGATAGTTCCTGGGATTTTGCGTTCACACCAAAAATAGAATTTAGACTAACTTATGGCAACACAAAAGAAAACATGGGAGCGGTGGAGATGAGGAGGTTCTGGCGATTTACTCGGAAGGCTTCAGTAGAAGCTGCTGGGAGTCCCAGCAGCTTCTACTGAAGCCAGTCCCCAACTCCGGGGACTTCGGGCGGCAGTATACGCCGTGAAGTGGGTTGCGGCCTGCCAGTAAACCCAAAGCAGAAGAAGAAGAAGTGACGTCAGCGGCTCATTTGCCTAATCCTCCCTCTGGGAACTTATTCCGGTGTGAACGCGATCTGCTCTTTAGTTCCATGGTGGAACTAAGTGCTGGGAACTAAGTACGGCAAAGTACTTGGTGTGAAAGCGGCTATTGTGTGCAACATGTCTAATTGTCACTGTTTTACCACAGAGCTTCAGTTCAGTCGGGCACTATTTCTTGTAATTGCCTTTTACAATTTCAAGAAATGTCATTCCTACAATTAGCATTATCATTTGTAATGTCTGGTAAAACCCTGACGTGACAAAGACAAGTATATTTAATCTAATGTAATAAGGTTGAAAGAAAGTTGAGGTTGCACTGAGAGACTTTGTGCTTAATTTCCCTCTCTTGATAATAATATTCCGTATCGTACTCGTGTGCACTCATGTAAACGTTCATCCTGCATTGAGACATGTTTGGTTAACAAGAGATTACAGAAGCCTATATTAGAGTCATAACACCATTTATAAAACGTGTTTGCAGAGCAACAAAAGCTTCATGATAATTGTTTAGGTTTTCAGACAGTAATGAAAAGTCATGAGAAGTATCTTCTGTTGTAAATTAAATGCAGTGTTTTCTTCCCTGCAATAGCTCTGTTCATACTCAACCAGCTATTGCTAACATTATGCTACGCTAACATACAGTACAACAATCTAAATGCGCATTGTAAATGATCTTTAGCGTCATACGTCTTGTTGGCTTCTACAGTGTAATAGTGTTGCAGTGTACTTTAAATACTGTGTTGTGGTGTAAGGTAACCCCCCTCTCTATTAGCGGGATCATTTGTCAAACTGTCCAAACATTTCTCTTGTGGTCTCATATAAAGTTTTGTTCTGTCGGCGCTTGGAAGTGGAAGTGATTTATCAGAGTAATAATCCCTTCATGTTGCACAGCGACGATAGGAGGAAACCACAGCCAGCTGTTTGAAGAGGGGATGTTTAATCTAACAGCTGACAACAAAATAGTTCATTATCTCTGTGTTGAGTGACAGGAGAAATTAAAAGACAATTAAAAGATATCTCTGCCTCTGATCTTAAAGACCCCCTATGAAGGGTTTTCTCTTCTCGGTAGTGTGTTATATAGGTTTAAGTGCATGTTAATGGTCTTCAAAGGCTAAAATACATGCGTGTAAACATGTCACAGTAGAGGCACAAAATACAAATATGAACCTAAAGATTAGCAGATTGTCCTCTTTCATGAAGCTGTGTAAGGTGCATGTCTCTCTGGTGTATTTAGATTATGGGAAATGTTGGCTTGCCTGGTTGTTTTATTAGATTTACTATGATTTTTCATATATCTTATTTGCCCAATTAGATTAAAACAAACAAGACTTTGCATTTTTGGTTTTTTTTACAGAAACTAAAAGCATAAATCCATAATATTATCAAAATTGCCTGCTTCTATTTCCCAGTTCTTTGGGTCAACTATATTTCTCAGGACTTTTGAAGCAATTAATACCGAAAATCCAACCCAATATTCGTGAAATGTCTTCTTTATTGGCAGCCGTCCACTTGAACTCAAGTACAAACAATTGTATTGTTTTCGCCATAACTCATACATATGCTAATTATGACAGAAATTGATGTTAACTGCAACCTTAACGTTCAAGATGGTCTTTTAGAGGTCCATATCTCTAGTTTAGACAAGTAGCGTTTGGTCGGTTTGATCCCCCAATTATCCTCCTTTCATGAAGAAGCAGCGTTGTCTTTTTACTTGTGTTCCTACACAAGTCCAAACACGACAATAGCCTAAACCGGTGTTGACGAACTGTTCTTTCCTCGTTGTTCCACTCCTTAGCGCCAATCCTTTCTACCCCGTTCATTTATGATGATCTAAACATCTCCTCTGCCCTACAGCTCACCCTTCTTCCCCCTCTTTGTCTGCGCTCCTGTCCAGACAGTGGCTTGTTGTTTGTTTTGGCTGCCATCTTCTCCGTCTTTATCTTCATGAAGTCACTCTTATTAGGGATTTTTATATTGCCGTCGGTGGGATGACGTTATTGTTCCTAGCGCTAAGCACAAAAACGGGAGAGACGAGAAACTGCGACACCGTTGGCAGAAGGAAGAATGGAGAGAAATATGTGGCAATAATACCATAAACAAAATGTTACCTCTCATTTATCATATATGAAGAATTCATTTTCAAACATTGATTAAAGCCAATCTTAAAATGATTAAACAAACGCCTGTTTGCGACTCCTCAGTGCACACAAACACATAACTTGGAGAAATAAATAAATACGGATATGTTATTTAAAACCACCTCGAATATGTTGTGTTAATGTTATGAAATGTTTTCTCATAAATGATGCAGTGTTGCATTTCTAGGTTGTACGAGCATGGTTTTATATACTACCATGTTTAAACTTGTTTTATGCCGTTTGCTAAGACTTGATAAGTCGCTCGTAAAACACAGGAGGTATGGAAGCTAAGAACACCATATGTGGTGAATGGTACAGCTGATATAACACAACACATTAGTTGTATTTCCTTTAACTGGTGGATATAGAGTTGCTGCAGTGGAGACGCTGCGCACAGCTGATCGACAGCTGGGACACAAACCACCAAATACTAAAACATAATTCAGATCCAGTCGTCATGACTCCACTCCGGAGGGATTCCCTGATCATTTCTTACAGTCTCTCATCAAGGGGGTGTCTCCTGTCCCCGGCACAAACACACTGCCTGAGGAAGGCTATGTGTATTGTTTTTGTCATGAACCTTTTTCGGACCACTTATTTATTTATTTTGGTGACGATCCGACCTCCATGCTGCTACTCTGGTTCAAACTGCATCCACCAAACAATATGATTTATCTCGACCTCCCCAAAATAACCAAAATCTGACACGGTGCGAGATGTCTTTTTTAGCTGTTCTGTCGTCATTTCCTGCGATCTTCTTCATGCAGTCAGTCAGAATGAATGAATGAATGGGCGTTTCTTTGACTATTTATAGGCAAATATGGGCGTTACGTGAAGCCCGCAAAAGCTGCACCGCATTTCGAGTCGGTTGTGATTTATAAAGGGAAACCGGCGTAGGAAGTGCTGTACGCACTTTCCTCGCCGGTACGCAATGTTTGGTGAATCGGAAAATGTCGGAACATTTCTGTACCTATTTTTTGGATTTCTACTACGTAAGCAACCTTCCCACGTGAATCCTACGCACGGCGTTATACATGAGGCCCCTGGTCCTTGAAGTGTCTGCTATTTCTGTCTCGGTTTTGAACTAAAGCCAAAGATGCATTCAATTGGGCTCGGATTATCCCATGTTCACAGTCAGGAAGTCATGTTTCCAATTATTCGAGGACAAACAATCTTTCTTGCAACGTCAATGCAAGTTAAACATGATTTAGACATGTTCCATCATGATATGGCTTCTTCTTTGGCCAGTTCTACACCCAATTGTGCCAGTAGTTGACTAAACACTCCAGTAAAAGCAAGATATCAACTGATGCATTGATTCCTGACCCTGCATGCACTTTGAAAGTGACTCACTGTTCTATATGCGGTGCCTCGGGTTTGTTGTCATGTCAGAGTCGATTTACACCTCGACAGAAACCAAACCTCTACCGGAAGCTCCGATTCTGACCATGTGGTTTGTGGGACGGCAACTTGGCTGCAGGACTGAATACTGGAAGTGGGGGTTGGGGTCTAAACTTTAATAGACTGGTGCTAGTAGTCATGGCAACAAATTCCTGCCCACACAGGAGGTGAAGTCATTGGATTAGATGGAGCTGTAACGTGTTGTGAAGGGATACAGCACTTTGTTTCAATGAATGGTAGAAAAGTAATTCACATAAGTAGAGTTTCACAATCTCAACCCTAAAACTTTCAGAAAGTAAGCTTCCTTCTTTAGATGTATGCCTTGTTTTGATGCTGCGACCACGCAAACATTTCCAAAATTGGGATCAGTACATCTTATCTTGTGTATCCACGTGTTTGCAGGTTATTGCTAGGGATGCACAGTATACATTTTATTTCTTCTTCTGCAGATATCTGGTAATTACTCTACCTGCTTGAAATGGTCAAAACCTATAGGATTTTAAAATAAGCTCTTAACCAATCAGGTAAATGATGCATGAATTACTTCCCTTAATATTGCAGCTTTCACAGATGGGGCTAATTCGAATTGCATTTGACACAATAGTATATGTTGTTTCAGTCAGAGGCAAGGCGTGGTATAAATGAGAAACATGAAAGCTTCTGAGATGTTTCAGGTGTATCAATACTCCTGTCACTGATAACATCTACCTGTAGAGATACACTTTAAGTACCTGGGCACGGCTTACCACCTTCTCCTGAGGATATATAAACCTGTGGCGGTGGTATTGGCAGGAACATGTTGGAGCTCCTGTTGCGTGCCTCGCCCCGGTTCATTTGGTTCTTTAACACACTTTTACAGTAAGAGAGGGAACAAGGTGAGGCAGGTCGAGCCCTAATCCTGCCTGAAAGCTATGTTTATTTTCCATCTCCACTGTGTGTGTGTGTGTGTGTGCACAATGAATGTTCTTCTAAAGTATGATAACTATTCAAAAGTAGTTCCAACTAGCTCCACCTCGAAATACCAACATGGACATGCCTTCATGATCTAATATGATTATATGTCTCTTAATAGTCTTCTATATTTTGGTGGAAATACTATACTTCACTTTTAATTATACGTTTAAGACTCTTTCATGCTAGTATTTTCCACAGTGATGGAAGACATATTCAGCCCTTTTTACATCATTTCCTTAATAACTAATCCGATTCTTCAAAGTGACTAACCACATATAAATTTAGTGGAGTAAAAAGTACAATATTCAACCTGAAATGAAGTATATTGTCACATAAAATTGAAGTAAAAGTAGACGCATGGTGCTCTGTGCTGCCACTTCACATGTTGGACCTATAAGCATAACATTTTCTCTTTGTGTCAGGGGAGATGTGGCACTAGAAGAAGCTTAACTAATCCGAGTTTACTTTGGCTCGTTTGGATTTAGAGTTTGTGACATTAAAGCGTTCTTAACTGGATTACAGATTGGGAAATGCAGAGGGAAAGATTTACACAAGACTGTTTACTATCTGCTTCAGTCCCAAGATGCATCTGGATGTAAACTTCATGACTTTAAACCATTTCCCAAGAGATCTAAGAGAGTTTCCTAATGTATTTTCCTAGCTGTTAGATGAGATAAAAGTGAGGTCCCTCTCCTGATGTGAATGCATTTTGACATCAGCGCTTCACTTTGTTTACATAGCAGCCGTCGGCCATGTCAGCTCGCTCTGTGCGACGTCCTGTTTGTTTTCACCGCCACAAATTTCCGCTGTCTGGCTGAGTCAAAGCTGACCGGACTCCAGCTGGGTGGCCTGCAAGATAGAGCGAGATGAGGAGGGGGGGGGGGGGACACGTTACAGATTGTTTACGAGTACACAAAGCATGCATGTGGGCAGATGTACAGTACAGCTTGGAGTAAACGAGGAACGCTGGAGGCCCAAACACAGCTGGTTAGTTTCCAGCGGTGGATGTCAGGGTCACAGATGGAGGGGAGGAAGAGGGAGGAAGAGGGAAGGAACAACAGGACATAACAGGGAAAATATGTTAGGATTTTACTTGTGCAGTGCGTGAATTTTCATCGTGTATTGTTGTCTCAAATCACACATGGCTGCCTCACAGGAATAAAAAACACTGCAAAAGCTAGCTAGCTAACGTCTGTTTGCGAGTGCTGCTGTTAACTACTTAGCTAAGAATTGTACTGTTAGCTTCCTAGCTATCTTTCCCCCTGAATAGTTTCACACTGAAGTACAAGAATGACATGAACATTGTAGAAAGAAGAAAAGGAACAACAGGACATAACAAGGAAAATATGTAACGAAAAGGATGTCTCAATCTGGCAAATCACACATGGCTGCTGTGCCCTCACAGGAATAGCCATTGTTAGCTAACACTGCATAAGCTAGCTAGCTAACGTCTTATTGTGATCGCTGCTGTTAACTACTTATATTATAATATATTTCTCCCTGAATAGTATTGCACTGAAGTACAACAACTATATGTATATTGTAGTAAGAGTAGAGTATTGGAGTTAATGCACCATAAAGTTATTTCCCCTCACTGCATCTTCGCTTTTTAGCATGTTAGCAACAGGCTAGACTGCAAGAATTAACCCTATAAAATGGTGGCTTCTTAGCTACAGTCTTGTGTTGTTGTATGTTACTTGAATGGAGAGAGAAAACCCACATGTATTACTTTTGTTCGTAAATTGCTGTGTTTACTGCATCAAGCATTAACGTGAAACTTCCATTATGTAGCCAAGACGGCGGTCGTTGAGTGTAGGAAGGAATAACTTTTTGATTGTTATGAGCACATTACGATACGATAATAGTTTATTGTCAGATCGAGTCTTACATTTTTCTTGCATCACAGCAGCTCCATTTACACCATCAAGGTGAACTGATTGTTCATTTAGCCATACTTGTACATGTACTTATACACTCAAAACAGCAAGTTAAATGAAAGAAGTACACAATTGGAGAAACGAAAATACCCTTGTTCTTTCTCCTCTTATCTCTAAATTGATTTCCTTGCCCTTTGACTTTCCTTTATTTGCATACAGAGTCTCAACCCACTCTTCTTGTGTGTGTTTCCTTGAACTCATTCCTCAACGTCAGGTTCATGTCAAGGTGAAATGTAAAAAGGGTCGGATAGAATCCATTTTTCCCCATCTTCCCTGTCACTCAGAGATGGAGGACACTCTGCACTCCCATTTGCTGATAACATGCGATGACATGCTGATTGACAGGCTGTAGATTTAACACATTCCTGGAGGGAAATGTTTGAAGGGTACATTTAGGACTCAAAGTTGTCGGTTCTTCTTAAAACAGCTTGTTTCCTGCACTTCCATTCCCAGAACTCACCTGTCCATCACACAGTTTGAGTCAGACTTTTCCTTAAGATAACGTTTTTCCTTTAGGTTTTATTATCTTAACCTTCTCTGTTGGCAATTACCTGCTAAGGATGACTTCCCACTTCTGTGTTTTTCCAATCAAATAGGACACATTTTCTACATTAGGATCCACACACACGTAAAAACAAAAAGTCGAAGAGTGTTGCTTCATTGATTGAATCTTATACGCTAAGCATGAGATAATTAAAAGCCAGTACATATCCGGTTCCTGCTTCTTTAAAGTGAGTTTATTGCTGAGAAAATCACTACTATGACACGGTTGTCTTTACACTTTATATGAAGTCACTATCATTTCATTTCTTTGAATAAAGCAACTCTGCATTACACATTTAAAACGTACCTGTGTTTTACCTGGAGGAATTAGGACACATTTTTTTTCTCGTTTTTGGTCTTACCATCGTCTTTTAATCCGTTATTGCGGCGATTTCCCAACTCTTTAAAGTGCACGAGGTCTTTCTAGTATTTCTGTTTAATAAACCTTCTATTACATTATTATTTATAGAAAGAAAATGGTCATTATTTTACATAAAAAAAACCCACATATTGTCTCTTTAGCTACATAACACTACTACTTTAACGTGCTTATAGTTGTACATACTGTACCGTAATGCAAGGTATTCTCATTCATTCACATCCCACCTCTGCCTCTCTGACCTTTAACCCTCCGCCATCATCACGTTAAAAGTGAGGAATTCCATAACAAACATAAAGCTTTATCTCCCTTTTTTTATTTTTCAAAACAACCTGTCACATTTCGGTGATGTTGTCTCGACCCTATAGCTGCAGAGACGTCGCTTCAAACCAAAATCTACCGTAGACTCAACCTCCCTAAAAGATAGCATCATGCGACCCTATAGGAATAGAAAAGGCAAGTCCAGACGTTAGCCTCCACCCGAGAGCTGCCAATCTCAGGTGTGTGAACAGCAGGAGGGTTTTCGGCTTTTAAAAAAGTCTCGGTAGAAGGTGTTTGGATAGTAAAGTATGAGCAAACAGTGGGAGATTGATCGCGGAACATTAGCTGGAGCTCAGAGGCACATAGCTGTTTAATGCCGAGATGACAGAACGAGCTCAGTGTTGAATTCATGGGGATGAGTTGCTTCACGTTTATGTCGGTAAATGTATGCAAATTATGAGCGAGGGGATTTTGTGTGGGATGCTGAACCTCATGAGTGCATGTCTAACCCTGCAGCAGATCTACATTCCTCTACCTTCACCTCAGGGGGCCTCACCTCCACAGAAAGGGTCAGTTCACCTGAAGGATGAAGCATATGTACAGGCATTAACACATCAGTACTTTAATTTTCGTACATTTAACTCAATCTATGTTATTATTAAAAACTGTGGGCCATGAATTAGTATGACGTTTTGTTTCACGACGTGTTTAGCTTAAGTTACGTAACAAACTGACTTATTGAAACCCAAACCATGATATTTTGTATAACCCTAAACAAGTATATTATTCTCTATATTCTATATTCATTCATTGGTATTTCATTTAGACTATGATATGATATGGAAACGTCGATTCTTATGGACTCTGTCATTTCTATTGGGATATAGACTAGGCCTGTTTTCACTTAAGTTTCTGTACAATTTCATTTGAAAAGTTGTGTACACTTTGCAGTAAAGTTCCTAATTTGATTTAAAAAGACGTTTATTTTGGGTTTATACATCACCCCAATGTGAAGTAGCTTAACCATGTTTTATTTGAAGTCGTACTATTTATTGACAAACCAGAAAATGTTCTATATCGTGATAGGCATTCATATCGAGATACAAAAATTACCTATATCACGAGAGACATTTTGGATCACCTAGCCCTAATTACAACGTTATTTCCGACTGTTTCACAATTTTAACCCCGCAGGACCTTCTGCATAATACTTAACAAACGTCATGATGCCGGGGGCTCAATATGACGAGAAGGGATGACTTTTTGTTGCTCCGAGACACAACCAGGTTTAGTTTCAGTGTGTAAGATGATGAGATGATCCAGGAACTTTCCTATTGTTAAACCCAGCTTTCAGCTCCTCGTGTGTTATCTATGGGAGACTTTAGTCTTGAGTGTATTTACTTCTGTATTTCAGGGTTTAGTCAGAGATGGCAAAAGTACACACCTCCTTTACTCAAGTAGAAGTACAGATACTCGTGTTAAAATACTCTGGTAAAAGTAGAAGTGCTGACTAAACTTCTTTACTCAAGTAAAAGTAAAGACTTTGAAATGTACTTCAGTAAAAAGTACCCATAACTATCAGCTGCTTTAAAGAGTACCTGACCTCCCTTTATATTAATAGAACAATAATGTCATTGTTAGCTAATGAATGTTTCCATGCTGAACAACGGCAACATGACAACGTTTCCATTGGTCCCTCTTCTTTAGAGAAGACCAGGAAATGATGGATACACGGATCGTGTTCAAATCAATAGGCACGCAATGACTCTAAAGAATAATGATCACGCACCAAACACACATTCAGACTAAAGGAACCAGCTGTTTGGAAAATGAGAGAAGTAGAAAGTACAAGTATTTGAGTTCAACATGTAAGAAGTAGAAAGTACAGGTATTTGAGTTCAACATGTAAGAAGTAGAAAGTACAGGTATTTGTGTTCAACATGTGAGAAGTAGAAAGTACAGGTATTTGTGTTCAAAATGTAAGAAGTAGAAAGTACAGGTATTTGAGTTCAACATGTAAGAAGTAGAAAGTACAGGTATTTGAGTTCAACATGTAAGAAGTAGAAAGTACAGGTATTTGGGTTCAACGTGTAAGAAGTAGAAAGTACAGGTATTTGTGTTCAACATGTAAGAAGTAGAAAGTACAGGTATTTGAGTTCAACATGTAAGAAGTAGAAAGTACAGGTATTTGGGTTCAACATGTAAGAAGTAGAAAGTACAGGTATTTGAGTTCAACATGTAAGAAGTAGAAAGTACAGGTATTTGGGTTCAACATGTAAGAAGTAGAAAGTACAGGTATTTGGGTTCAACATGTAAGAAGTAGAAAGTACAGGTATTTGTGTTCAACATGTAAGAAGTAGAAAGTACAGGTATTTGGGTTCAACATGTAAGAAGTAGAAAGTACAGGTATTTGTGTTCAACATGTAAGAAGTAGAAAGTACAGGTATTTGTGTTCAACATGTAAGAAGTAGAAAGTACAGGTATTTGTGTTCAACATGTAAGAAGTAGAAAGTACAGGTATTTGGGTTCAACATGTGAGAAGTAGAAAGTACAGGTATTTGTGTTCAACATGTAAGAAGTAGAAAGTACAGGTATTTGGGTTCAACATGTAAGAAGTAGAAAGTACAGGTATTTGTGTTCAACATGTAAGAAGTAGAAAGTACAGGTATTTGGGTTCAACATGTGAGAAGTAGAAAGTACAGGTATTTGAGTTCAACATGTAAGAAGTAGAAAGTACAGGTATTTGGGTTCAACATGTAAGAAGTAGAAAGTACAGGTATTTGGGTTCAACATGTGAGAAGTAGAAAGTACAGGTATTTGAGTTCAACATGTAAGAAGTAGAAAGTACAGGTATTTGGGTTCAACATGTAAGAAGTAGAAAGTACAGGTATTTGTGTTCAACATGTAAGAAGTAGAAAGTACAGGTATTTGAGTTCAACATGTAAGAAGTAGAAAGTACAGGTATTTGGGTTCAACATGTAAGAAGTAGAAAGTACAGGTATTTGAGTTCAACATGTAAGAAGTAGAAAGTACAGGTATTTGGGTTCAACATGTAAGAAGTAGAAAGTACAGGTATTTGTGTTCAACATGTAAGAAGTAGAAAGTACAGGTATTTGAGTTCAACATGTAGAAGTAGAAAGTACAGGTATTTGGGTTCAACATGTAAGAAGTAGAAAGTACAGGTATTTGAGTTCAACATGTAAGAAGTAGAAAGTACAGGTATTTGGGTTCAACATGTAAGAAGTAGAAAGTACAGGTATTTGGGTTCAACATGTAAGAAGTAGAAAGTACAGGTATTTGTGTTCAACATGTAAGAAGTAGAAAGTACAGGTATTTGGGTTCAACATGTAAGAAGTAGAAAGTACAGGTATTTGTGTTCAACATGTAAGAAGTAGAAAGTACAGGTATTTGTGTTCAACATGTAAGAAGTAGAAAGTACAGGTATTTGTGTTCAACATGTAAGAAGTAGAAAGTACAGGTATTTGGGTTCAACATGTGAGAAGTAGAAAGTACAGGTATTTGTGTTCAACATGTAAGAAGTAGAAAGTACAGGTATTTGGGTTCAACATGTAAGAAGTAGAAAGTACAGGTATTTGTGTTCAACATGTAAGAAGTAGAAAGTACAGGTATTTGGGTTCAACATGTGAGAAGTAGAAAGTACAGGTATTTGAGTTCAACATGTAAGAAGTAGAAAGTACAGGTATTTGGGTTCAACATGTAAGAAGTAGAAAGTACAGGTATTTGGGTTCAACATGTGAGAAGTAGAAAGTACAGGTATTTGAGTTCAACATGTAAGAAGTAGAAAGTACAGGTATTTGGGTTCAACATGTAAGAAGTAGAAAGTACAGGTATTTGTGTTCAACATGTAAGAAGTAGAAAGTACAGGTATTTGAGTTCAACATGTAAGAAGTAGAAAGTACAGGTATTTGGGTTCAACATGTAAGAAGTAGAAAGTACAGGTATTTGAGTTCAACATGTAAGAAGTAGAAAGTACAGGTATTTGGGTTCAACATGTAAGAAGTAGAAAGTACAGGTATTTGGGTTCAACATGTAAGAAGTAGAAAGTACAGGTATTTGTGTTCAACATGTAAGAAGTAGAAAGTACAGGTATTTGTGTTCAACATGTAAGAAGTAGAAAGTACAGGTATTTGTGTTCAACATGTAAGAAGTAGAAAGTACAGGTATTTGTGTTCAACATGTAGGAAGTAGAAAGTACAGGTATTTGTGTTCAACATGTAAGAAGTAGAAGTAAAAAGTCGTCAGAAAAACAAGTAGTGGAGTAAAGTACTGATACCAGAAAAATTTACTTAAGTACAGTAACAAAGTATTTGTACTCCACTACTTAGTATTTATCCTTGCATTATGTTCAGGGTAATGCCATGTATAGATTGTATATCGCTATGCAGCTCTACCTGCCTCTACACGTTCTCCATTTACCTCTAATATTTCTTTATTGTCTTCTTTCTGTGTATTTAACAACACATCTATGAGGGTATATGTACCCCACCCTGTTTGCTCATATCATCCTTCACGTGGGTGCGGACAGAGTGAAGTGAGGCCGGATTATATCTCCGAACAATACATCTAAAGAGGCATTAACAATGAGAGGTCGCCTGCTCTGATTGGACAGTACCTGAGGAGGAATGTCAGCCTTAACAAAAGGAGGATAATAAAGACACTGGATATAGAGATCACCTGCAGCACCACCTTTTGTCACTTTTCCCTCCTTTGCCTAAAATGCCCTTAAACTGCATTCACTTCTCATCCTTTCTCCATTGTTCTCATTCGGACTTAAATCGTAGCGTTAAAGCGTATTTGACGTCTATGTTTAGCTTCTTCATGTCCTTCGCCAAAGAGTTGCTCTCGCTGTCCGTCCATTGCTCTTACTCGCCGCCTCCATTGGCCCAAACGTCAGTGTTTCCCTGCTCGACTCCTCCCTCTCTTGCCCTCCTTCTGTCATTGTGATTACACGAGTCGAGGAGATCAGAGGGGGGAGAGCTGACCTTTCACCTCCTTCTCTCTCCCTCTCTCTTTCTCTCTGTGCTTTTTACTTTGTGCCAAGCCTCGCTTTCTCTCCTGTCTTTATGTTTCATGCTGTAGAAGTACTGGAAGTCTTAAGTGTTTTATATTATTAGGGTTAGGGGTCATACTGTTACTGCTACAGATGTGTGTCCTTCCTATCCCACCTGTATTTACCATCATATTCTATAAGATCATCCCTTTATCACGTCTTTTTGATTTTCTTTTGGACATTGTTCACGTGTTCCGTAGGAGATTTGTTCACATACTTCTCGTTCATTTTTCACATATTTTCCTCACTATTTTTAAGACGTTTTACATGCATTTTCCACCAGAAGTGCTTTTACGCAATTTCTTCAATTTAGTTTCATTTTCTTCGGGTAGTTTTCAGACCTTGTATTATATTTTTCACAACTCTTATTTCTTACAGCTGTACAGTATGTTTGTACTTCCTTTATCTACGGTTTGCTGGTTCAATCTAGAAAAATGCATCATATTTCAACCTTATTCATAATTGTTTGGAATATATTTCACATATTTCTTAGCATTCACCTTAAATTCTCTAAACATAACAATTCAAAAACACTTACTATGACAGCATAACTCAACACTCCCTGGTGGTTCCCAGGCTCTCATTATATCGCCTGATTCCCAGACTAGACCATCTGATGACTGCTTACGGGGGTCCTGAGGGTCTCTGACCTCCTTTATTATGAATACGAACACTCACAGACTGTGGTCATATGAACTAATGCACCCCTGAGCCTCCATCACTCCCCCGTCCACACCCTTTTTCTCCCCCGTCGCCTGTCCCCACTCTCCACAGCCTTTCATCACTAATCACATCGAAATGCCAGCTGTGACCTCTGAGTTTGACCCCAAATAGACCCCTGAACTATGCACTCAAAAGTGACATTTGGTGAGTTTTTTGGTGACTCCTACATGTATCCATCATAGAACAAATTTGAGATTAAAAAACAGTATTATCATATATACACACACACACACACACATCTACATCTCCTCTCAGCAGGTGGTCCAAAGTGAAAAGAAGCTGTTTTGAAGTCATAAGAGGCTCAAGGTATATGAGCTTATGCCATGTCATACGTCAGCTTATGAAAGCTCTGTTATAAACTCAGAAAGCGCGGCGTGATGTTTGCTAGATATCTCAGGAATGCCACCCTGAACACAGCGGGGTTAATCTGCGGTT
Source organism: Gymnodraco acuticeps (assembly GCF_902827175.1). Lineage (NCBI taxonomy): Eukaryota > Metazoa > Chordata > Actinopteri > Perciformes > Bathydraconidae > Gymnodraco > Gymnodraco acuticeps. Next base: position 760,346 of record NW_022990068.1, on the reverse strand, counting down.
CATGTGGAGTTTAGGCGCGTGGGGATGCACAGATTGTTTACTGTGTGTAAGATGGGGTGTGTGAGGGTGTAACACTGGCAAAAATGCAAGACAATAAGGTAAAAGTAGACATATTAGCCGCTTTCACACCAAGTACTTTGCCGTACTTAGTTCCCAGCACTTAGTTCCCCCATGGAACTAAAGAGCTGATCGCGTTCACACCGGAATAAGTTCCCAGAGGGTGGATTAGGCAAATGAGCCGCTGACGTCACTTCTTCTTCTTCTGCTTTGGGTTAACTGGCAGGCCGCAAACCACTTTACTGCCACCCGAAGTCCCCGGCCGGAAGTCCCCGGAGTTAGGGAAGGCTTCAGTAGAAGCTGCTGGGACTCCCAGCAGCTTCTACTGAAGCCTTCCGAGTAAATCGCCAGAACGCCGACACCTCCTCATCTCCACCGCTCCCATGTTTTCTTTTGTGTTGCCATAAGTTAGTCTCTCTGCGTCTGTGCGCGGGGCTAATGCTAATTATGCTAAACCTTTCAGAGTTTTACGGGGCGTGGTTTGCAATCCGCCCAGCCAATACGAAATTGGAACTTTTTTCTCCCCCGGAGAGTACCACCTCTCTAGCAGGGACTGAAAACGGGGGAAAAGTTCTCATGAACTAAGTTTTGGTGTGAACGCAAAATCCCAGGAACTATCGGAACTAAACCGGAAAAGCACTCCGGTGTGAAAGCGCCTATAATCTCAAAGTCCACTTACTGGCTATATATCTCCATTACTACTTAGCAAACTGCAGCTGAGGAAGACCGTTAGATGCCGTTATAAGCGCCAGAAAAAGCTTAACTGTTTCCAATACCTTATCTGAACTTGAGTTCAAAATACTGCATTTTAATGTCAAATGTGTTGATTTAAAGGCCCGAACTCGATATGTTTTAACCATTTAATCAAATGCCGGTCTTGAGGAAAGACTTTAATCTATAAATTGTTGGAATTTTGGAACGTTTTTTGCATGTTTTAGTCCAATTGTATTGATATAATTGCCTTTTACTTGAGCTCTATTTATCAGCTACCATATCACATGATCTACGTCAGCTAAGTTGCCATTTAAGTGGAGGTTGTCGTTGAAAAATCTGGCAGGAAATGTAAGAAAAAGGAAGCTTGATTTGATAGGACAAGTGAAAAAGTGTTTTTTATTGGTTTAATCCAGTTATACCATGCATGATTTAACCCCTTCAAAAGCTGCTTATTATATGCATACAGATACAAACACAATATATGTTTGAGTCAATTCTCTAATGATTTAAAAGGCTATATCTGTCTTTTTTAAACCTCTATCCTGCCACAGCATGGTGCCAATTAAAGAGTATCATACAAATGTAGTTCATCCACTTAATAAACCCTCATGTATCGCTCATTTGTGATAATTGTAGAGTCCTAAAAATTCTCTTTTCTCTGCTGGTAGTTGAGGCTTTTGTGTGTCTGTTATTCATCATAGCAAAGCGCTGCAGGAGACAGACAGCGGTGACATATCGGATTAGAAAACCAGAAATCTTAAGCATAAAGAGAGACAAATAAAGGTTTACACACACAGAGAACCTGATAGTACATGTTCTGTACTTCAATTAGATCTGCCCTTTAAATAATTACGCACTTTTTATCCACTCACTGCATCTTGACCCTTTCCCTAAATGCCTGCAGACGTCTCACTGATGCAACGCCACATGACTCACGGAGATTTGACATGCTTCTGCCTCTTTAAGCAAAGACTTCAGGGTTCATTGGAGGTTGTTGAACAAGGGATATTCGTCATTATATTCGTCATTATATTCGTCATTATATTCGTCATTATATTCGTCATTATATTCGTCATATATTCCCAAAGCATTGTTATTAATCCGTGTCTGTTTTTGTTTCTGCAGGGCAACGAGTTTGACGAGCCGTGTGCCGGACGCAACTGTGGAGAAGGATGCAGATGTAATCCGGAGAAAGGCAGCAGGGTGAGTCTTTCAAAATCACATTAAATGTTTCCAACAACCCACGGCACATCCATCACAGTTGCATTTCCATTATAAGAGTTCAAAAAAAATCGAAATCCCTACAAAATACATTAGTTTTGTGGTTTTTTTATGACCATTTTGACCTTTTTTAAATCACAAAAACATGATTTTTCTGGGATATGTTACGTTTTCTCTCGGGAATAAGTACATTTGTTATATTTAATAGTAAAAATGTGCCTATTGCACTTCCTTTAAATCTGCTAACGGCTTATCCTCAGTATACATTGGTCATAAAAAACGTACATTCGTTGTTTAATACACATTTAAACACATCTCCATGCAGAGTGATCAGATACAGACAAAGAAATATACCACCATGAAGTTGTTCATCTTCATATTTCATTTATGAATCATAACAGGTCGGCTATTTCTCCAGTTTTTAGCTCTTATTCATTGCGTGATATTTACTGTGGTGTGTTATTGTGCAACTACAAGCCACAGAGCAGTGAAGAGTGTGAGTTATTGGATGTCAATCAACAGAAACATTCTCTTCACGTCCTTTAGAAACAATAACCTCGGGGCTCCATTTATTTATCTATATCTCTTTCCATCATACAGCCGCAGACATTACCGTCCGTCAGTCTGTGTTACACATGTTTCCAGAGTCCTGTATCTACTGATGTTTTTACTCATTTAGACGAAAACACTGTCTTTAGGCGAGGAACTCATTTCCTGTCATTGCTACCATGATATTAACCCTCCCAGGTGTAATATTATGTAAAAAGGGTGTAATAACAGTTTAATAACATAGTAATACAAGTGTAATTATTGGTGTTACTTAGGTATAATATATATATTTAATAACAGTATAATATGGGTCAGATATGGTTGTTTTTACATGTATTATAGTGCAATATTGTGTAAAAGTGTAGTAATATAAGTGCAATTATTGGTGTTACATCGGTATAATATGGGATTAATAACAGAGTAATATGGGTGTAATAACAGAGTAATATGGGTGTAATAACAGAGTAATATGGGTGTTATAACAGAGTAATATGGGTGTTATAACAGAGTAATATGGGTGTTATAACAGAGTAATATGGGTGTAATAAGAGAGTAATATGGGATTAATAACAGAGTAATATGGGTGTTATAACAGAGTAATATGGGTGTAATAACAGAGTAATATGGGTGTTATAACAGAGTAATATGGGTGTAATAACAGAGTAATATGGGTGTAATAACAGAGTAATATGGGTGTAATAACAGAGTAATATGGGTGTTATAGTGTGGAAAAAGGGTGTAATAACGTAGTAATATAAGTGTAATTATTGGTGTGACATGGGTATAATATACATTTTTAATAACAGTGTAATATGGGTCAGATATGGTTGTTTTTACATGTATTATAGTGTAATATTGTGTAAAAGCGTAGTAATAACAGTGTAATAACGTAGTAATATAAGTGTAATTATTGGTGTTACTTAGGTATAATATGAGATTAATAACAGTACGATATGGGTGTAATAAGAGTGTAATATGGGTGATTTAATGTGTAATAATAGTGTTATAACGTTAAAATGTAAAGTATAAGTATTGGTGTAACATGGGTATAATACATATGTTTAATAACAGTATGATATGGGTTTAAAAACTGAGTAATATGGGTGTAATAACGTAGTAATATAAGTGTAATTATTGGTGTAACATGGGTATAATATGGGATTAATAACAGTAGGATATGGGTGTAACAACGGAGTAATATGGGTGTAATAAGGGTGATTTAATGTGTACTAAGGGTGTTATAACAGTGTAATAGCGTAGTAATATAAGTTTAAGTATAGGTGTAGCATGGGTTTAATATATTTATTTAATAACAGTGTGATATGGGTGTAATAACAGTTTAATAAGGAATCAAGCAATCAAATAATTATCCTAATTATTTATATATTGCCAATTTAAGGGTTAATATTTGATGTCGTATGTTACCCAATAGCCTCCAAACTATTGACAGTGTGTGATAGGTGCACGTCTGCACATTTGATTTCACTACCCTCACCTGTCACCACTTCCTGATTCACGACCCCGAAAGACAGTTAGGGGGAACGTTTTGTGTGTTTTTGAACACAGTAATATACGTCCGGAGGCTTTATATAAATACCTCTACATATTAACAAGCTCCTATAAGAGCTGCAGTATCGTCGAGTCAGAGAACAGATGGTTGTGAATATAAGAGCTTCTTAAAAACATCCAAACAATATGCAGGTGGAAGGTCACACTGGTGTTATTGTAAACAGATCTTAGCTTTGATTGTAGAATTAGAATTCCAACAGCAATCAACCAATCAGAAGGCTCGTTCAACTTCCACGTGTTTCTATTACTGATAAAATGACGTGTATCTAAATGATTTGGGATGAAAATAGCTCCGTGTGTGGATTGACGCGCGTCTAAAAACCAGACTGTATGCAAACAGCACTTACTGTCTGACTCTCAGGCTGCACTTACTGTCTCCAAATGACACGGCGACGCTCTGCAGGGAAATGATTATATCTCAGGTAACACCACGACCCTCTGCTCGGCTCAATGACACGGCGTCTTTAACTCTGCGTTTAGGTTCAGGTGCTTATTTGTCTCTTTTCAGTTTTACTTTTGTACCCAGAGGTCGTGCACACACACACACACACACACACACACACACACACACACACACACACACACACACACACACACACACACACACACACACACACACACACACACACACACACACACACACACACACACACACACACACACACACACACACACACACACACACACACACACACACACACACACACACACACACACACACACACACACACACACACACACACACACACACACACACACACACACACACACACACACACACACACACACACACACACACACACACACACACGACTGGGCCCCTCCGTGGCATTTTATCAGGCTCTCCTTCATTTTGAGGATGGAGTCTAAAAATGTTGATGGTCGTTGTTTAGGCTTCATCCACACACACACACACACACACACACACACACACACACACACACACACACACACACACACACACACACACACACACACACACACACACACACACACACACACACACACACACACACACACACACACACACACACACACACACACACACACACACCACACACACACACACACACACACACACACACACACACACACACACCACACACACACACACACACACACACACACACACACACACACACACACACACACACACACACACACACACACACACACCACACACACACACCACGACCCTCGGCTCAATGACACACCGCGGCTGGATTACCTTCTTTAACTCTCTGTTTAGGTTCAGGTGCTTATTTGTCTCTTTCAGTTTTACTTTTGTACCCAGAGGTCGTGAGGTGAGGCGTGGTGGAGAGGAGTTTAGGTTCGTGTGTAAAGATAAGAGATGTAAGGGTTGAATATTAGTATTTGTATCCCTAGAACTTCAAGATATTGATTGTGGTTGTTAGTTTAAGAGCAGGGTACACATGAACACAAGTCCTGTGTATGCTACATTAACACTTGTATTTAACTGTACAAGCAACCAAGAGACCACGGTACATTAATGGTGTGGAGAAAGTAAACTTAGACTCTTAAAATGAGCTGGTTGTTGGATGTGGAAAATAATCCCTAAAATAATCTGCCAATCACAGTATAATTCATTAAATTGTGAATGATTAAGTCTTACAAATGGACAGCTATAGCCATCTAATAACATAGGACATTTGAAAACAAAACAGTGCATTTGTAGAAGTTATAAGGGACATTTTAAAATGAGTGACGTTTCTTTTTTTGGGAGGGAGGCAGTGGGTTAGTGGGGATGTTTGTACTGGGTGGACGGGGGGAGACACTGTGGACGCGCTCGTGAACTGTCAACGGGGGGGGGGGGGGAGGTACACTCTGGACCTCTGTCGATGATATAACATTAAAGGGCGGTGCCGGCCGTCTGCAAACCGAGCCGGCCTTTCTGCACGACTGTCACTCAAATGCGTCTCAATTTGTGGGACGCGGGGAAAATGATAAAAAATGCTGTACACCTGGCCACCCTACACACACACACACACAGTGCTGCCCCACACACACACACACACACACACACACACACACACACACACACACACACACACACACACACACACACACACACACACACACACACACACACACACACACACACACACACACACACACACACACACACACACACACACACACACACACACACACACACACACACCACACACACACACACACACTTCAAATCAAGTTGCCTAAATGCTTGAGCTACGTTTTCATTATAATTACTGTACAATGTATTATGTTTTCGTCATTATTACAACAAATACACACTTGCAACCAGGGGCGGACCGGGACGAAAAATCAGCCCGGGAAACTCGACCGGCCCAACTCGGCACCGCTCGTCAATTGGCAACGGGGAGGGGTGGGGTGCTATGAATTGTCCGACCGGCCCACTTCGAAAAACCCCGGTATTCCCAATGGCCAGTCCGCCCCTGCTTGCAACTGATAACACTGGCAATGATTTTATATTTATTAGACTATTCAAAAAAAGTGGAGGCTCCAAATAAGTGGGGGTACGGCGACCCCCCGCATCCAACGACCACCACACCACTGGAGGGAGGGGTTTGCATTTGCAGTTTTCATCGCTTACATCAGGTTTGATTAGATTTGATATACATATAAGAAAATGAAACACAAAAAAAGAGATAAGCAAGCAGGCGATATAAACATATCAACGGTAGAAAATATATATATAAATAGAAGAATAAGACTAAATATATAAAGTACTATATGTTGTAAAAGTAGTTAAATTAAATTGACCACAACGATGTGGTTTCTGAGTTCATCGATAGACACGTTTAATCTACGTTGGACGAGGATCAAGTTTTCCTGTTGATCCCCGAGGGGAAACAAATCAAACATTCGTCTCTTGTTATGAAGGAAATACTTGGCACGAGCTCCCTGAGGTTATTTCAGGCGATGTTTGGAGATAACAAATGCTCGACAAGTCTCGATATGAGAATTAAAATGCCTTTATTGTTGATGCATATAGTGAGTCCTTTAACGTGCCTTTTTTTAGGGCTACACACCAGGAGATTTGGCTTTTACTTCATCATATTTGACATCAACATGGAGTATTAGAGTTAGCTTCAGATAAGGCATTGGAAACATTAGATTGGTCATGAAAAACTAAACTTAGGGTTAGGTTTAAAGACTCTATATCACGGGTGTCACACTCATTTTCATCTCGGGCCACGTCAGCATTATGGCTGCACTCAAAGGGCCGGTTGTAACTTTAAGACTATACAAAAATACATATATAAATGTTTAATATATATAAAATAATGTATTATATTACATTATTGCCTCTGCATTGGATTATTATCGGATAGGGTAATAACTTCATAATTAACTACGTCTGAAAGCAGAAGTCTGGGGCAAATAATTGCAAGTCTGTTCAGTGAGAATGTCACAAAATGATTTAAAAAGAAAAGCCAGATTCTGGAGAAAAAGTCAAAATCAAAAAAAAAAGTTAAATTTTGAAAAAAAGTCAGATTCTGAGAAAAATGTCAAATTTGTGATGCATTGTGGGACATGTAGTTTATGGGCAACGTGCCTCTGTAAATCTGCATGTAACCGTATTCAAACATACTATATTCTTTGCAAGCTCTTATGGGGCCACGGAAAATGAAGTCACGGGCCGGATTTGGCCCCCGGGCCTTGAGTTTGAAACCCCTCCACTGAAGCAAATGCAGAATATAAATCATGTATAAAGTGTTTAAAAATAACTATTGTTGGACAAAGGAGCAGAATGTATGCTGCAAAAACTACATTAGAAGTTAGAAAATAAATTTTGATTTAAAAAAAGAGCCGTTTCAACTTTTGAGAATTCACTCTCCTGCTTTATTGCAAAGAATTAAAGAGTAAGACTGAAATAAAGCTCACATTTTGGTCCTTGCTAATAACTGATATTCATATCAGCATTTGGCCTCATTTTGAACCATGCATCTATGGATTCATTTCATACCTGCTTTTTGTTATTTTGCATACATTTCGGCACGATACGAGGTGAACAAATCCCCGTTTCTCCTGCCTCTCGACTCTAAGGGTGCCAGGAAGGGACAATTGACCGTGAATCAACGAATATGACTCTAGGGAAATCCCATTTCCTTCAGTGTGTGTCGTGTGGTTTTGGCTCTGAAAGATGTTGTTAACATTGCATCAATACTTTTAAAGGGCAAAGCAATGTTCTGGAACATTTGTATTGTTTAGTGGAGGGGTATCCCGAGACACACCGATTCGAACCGAAAGAAGCTCCTCCGGCGAAACATGTGGCGAAGAAACACAGCCAGTAATAACGGGAGGAACTCATCTCTTATCAGATCGCTTATTACATTTTTTTTTAATTTAGTTTATTTTTCCTCTTTAATCCCACTCTAATTAAAGTGAATTCACTCCCTTATCATGCCGTGTTGTGCTTTGAGGGTTTTAATGGCTGTATCAGAGCGATGTATCTTATCATCTGGAGCTCTTTAATCCATAGCGTCTCCCCGATCGAGACCCTTCTCCCTCGGGGGGATTTCACTTGAACACAAACACACTCCAGACGTGTGTGTTGGGTTTAATTACGCTCAGCCAAAGGGCTTCAGTTTTACTCTGAGTCCTGTGTGGCTCTAATATCTGCGTCACATTGGATCCATTAGCTTTAATAACATCCACTCTCATTGGGTAAACCCCCGGGGGTCAAAGGGCAGCGTTAGGGATGACAGGAGTGTGTGTGTGTGTGTGTGTGTGTGTGTGTGTGTGTGTGTGTGTGTGTGTGTGTGTGTGTGTGTGTGTGTGTGTGTGTGTGTGTGTGTGTGTGTGTGTGTGTGTGTGTGTGTGTGTGTGTGCGTGTGACAGGGGTTAGGTCAACACACATTTGAAGTTGCTACGCGGTCAGGAAGTCTGTGCTTTATTACGCTTTCTATCAGAGGCAGATCGACGACTTCCTGATTGTGTCGTTCAATTTATTTCCCCACACAATCACATCGTCCCTGCAGATAATCTAGTTTAATTATCCATGTTTGTAATGTGCTCACATGGTGCCAATTTGGAAATAAAATAACCTCAATCTGACATACTCTTTAAATTGACACTTGTCACTCGTTGTTTCTTAAATATAAACATATGATGTACTTTATCACTAATCCATTTGGTAGACTACTTAAAAACGACTTGCATATGTTTGTATTGTATATCAATATGAAGCTTTGGTGGCATGTAAGGAGCCTTTCTGCACAATAAGTCTTGACTTTTTATACTTAAATGACATTTTACTGATAAAACGTCTGTACTTTTACTCAAATAACTTAAGACTTAAGAAATATAACTTTTATTAAAGTAAAGGGTCTTCCACCACTGATATGACCTCATGGGTAATCAATCCCTTACATCACGGGTGTCAAACTCATTTTCATCTCGGGCCACGTCAGCATTATGGCTGCACTCAAAGGGCCGGTTGTAACTTTAAGACAATGTAAAAAATACATATATAAATGTTTAATATATATAAAATAATGTATTATATCACATTATTGCCTCTGCATTGGATTATTATCGGATAGGGTAATACCTTCATAATTAACTACGTCTGAAAGCAGAAGTCTATGGCAAAAAATGCAAGTCTCCTCAGTGAGCATGTCACAAAATGATTTTAAAAGAAAAGCCAGATTCTGGAGAAAAAGTCAAAATCTAAAAAAAAAGTTGAATTTTGAAAAAAAGTCAGATTCTGAGAAAAAAAGTAATATTTTGAAGAAAAAATCTAATTCTGAGAAAAAGGTCAAATTTGAGATGCATTGTGGGACATGTAGTTTATAGGCAACATGCCATGTAAAGTAGCATGTAACCATATTCAAATATTTTATTTGCAAGCTCTTATGGGGCCACGTAAAATGAAGTCACGGGCCGGATTTGGCCCCCGGGCCTTGAGTTTGACCCCCCTGCCTTACATCATTTCAATATAAAATGGATCAGTTATTTTACATGTAGATATATCTGATTTAAAGGCATTTAAAATAGTTAAAATGCCACATAACATTAGCTAAACTTACTCTAATGCTGGTTGAGTCTTATCAGACCAAAAGCAGCCTCAATTTCAGCTCAATCAACTATTTCAAAATACATTTATCCGTTATTAATGAATGGTTTTCGTATCGCATAATTGACTGTGTCAGACATTAAGATGATAACAAACAGAAAAAAGCTGGAAGACTCAATATAGAAGATCATTTGATGAAAATAACAACAACAACATGAAGTGTAAGAAGCACTA
>NW_022990068.1:707459-744959 GCF_902827175.1 Gymnodraco acuticeps | reverse complement strand
CAGGTGCTTTGTGTTGCTCTTGATGATCAAAATGAAACACTTGTGTCCTCCCTTTTGCACTTTCTCTCACCACTATCTATCCTTCACATGCTGCTCTCCCTCTTTTTTGTCATTATTTAACTCTGGGTTCCTCCTTTTTATCCCTAATTTAGCTATAATTGACTATTCCCAGCAGAAATCTAGTGAAAGCATTGCAGCATCAACATTTTTTAAACATGGTATTTGAGCATAGTGGTCGATTGTTCTATCTGTATCCGCATTACTTCAGCAGTCACACCTGTACGTGGGTTTAAAAGCTCTTAAATCTTTAAACGAGACATACATGCCACTTACATCGGCTGTTTGCACTCGTAACCTCAGGCTCATTTCTGAAGAACGCTATTTAGTTGAGGTTTTTAAGACTGCGAAGTAAAAATGTTGAGATTTCTATTCATGGCTTTCCTAACGGCACCTTTTTGTTGGAAATTGTGAGTCTTTGTTTTGGGGAAACCCCTACATTTCCATTGAAGACAAATTATAATCCATACAAACTCTGGAGTTACCTTATCGTACTGAAGCTCAGCTGAGAAAACACCACGTCTTTATGACATCATCTCCGTGAGACAGTGAGGACCCGTGGAACACTAATTGTGTTTTTATTGGGGGGGGGAAAGCACCTGGATGATAGGAGAGAACAGGTTGTTTGGTTTAGTGTCGGCCATCAGTACAAACAGAAGCGTCAGAGGAGGGGTGGGAATCAGTCTGAGAGATGTGGACGTCTCACTAATTAACATTTAATGAGACATTAACTAGAAATACATTACATTAGATACACTTAATTCATCCCAGGGTCAGATGCAAGTTCACACAACTCAATTAAGTCAATAAAAGAACCCATTTAATCGTATTTTTGCATTTAAAGAATACTCGCTTGATCTATTCATCTGTAAATTATACTTATGATCGGGTAATAGCGTCAATTAATAATTGTATACCTCCTTTCCTTTTGTGAACAAATGCAATAAACCCATGTTAAGATCATCATGAGAAAATAATTTGAATTAACGCGGAGTAAATACTTCAAAGTGATTCCTCGAAACCAGAGTCATTATGTGTGTATCACATTTCCTCTCCATGTTTTCGTTAGCAGTCAGTCACAAACTCGATGTTTCCTAAACGTCTGCACGGTCGACCGCGATGGCAGCAAGTGCTTTAAACACTTAGTCACCCGGGAAATGGAGAAAAACTCTGAAACGGTTCGGAGCAATTTATTCAACTCTGCTTAAAGGGTAGAGTTTCATGTGTCTGGAGTTCAGATAAAGACACAGTTTGACAGGTTAAGGAGACAAATCTATATCTGTTTGACAGGAAGGACATATCGCATGTAAAAGTAATGACAAATGTCCAAATTCAAGTGTTTCCTGTAATAAATACAGTGCCGTAGTAATACAGTGAAATCAGAAAAGGATTTACCAAAGAAACTTGCATAATGAGGCTACTAAAACTACGACCATACTTTTGAATTGCTAACCCTAACCCTAACCCTGGACCCTTAAAGTCAATGCAATGGCAGCAAAGACATGTTTTGTATAGGAGAAAAAGCGATGATTTATTGACCTCATATCAGTTCTTACTTTAGTATCAACTTCAGTTTAGTATTTTCAGGAAAACACAGAAAAAGGTTGGATGGTTAAAGGAGACAAATCGATTGTTTGACATGAAGTAAATCTAGCATAGGGCTGCTCGATTATGGCAAAAATAATAATCTCGATTATTTGGGTCAATAATTGATATCACGATTATTAAAAACGATTATCCATTTACTAATAATAATAATAATAGATTTAATTTGTTAGCGCTTTTACAGGTGCTCAAAGACGCTTTACAGATATAGTGAAGATAAAATAAAATAAAGGAACAACGAATACATATATAGTTAAAGTTAAAGTCAAATAATACAAAAACAATCACACATTAAAAGCCAGATTGAAGAGGTGAGTTTTTTACTAGTTACTTTTGTTTTGTTTTAGTTACTAGTTACTTTTAGTTAGTTTACTAGTTATTTACTTTGAAAACATCATTTTATTGGAGAAAAAAAGAGTTAACAGTTGATTACCCTGAACTTTAAGTATAATTCAACTGAAAAACCAATTTTTAAAAAAGTAATAAAAAAAATATAATAAAATAATAAAAAAATCATCGTTTTATTTCGATTACGTTGTTTTCGTAATCGTTGCAAGCCATAATCGTAATTGCGATTAAAATACGATGAATTGAGCAGCCCTAATATAGCATGAAAAATAAGAACAATTGCCTAATTTCCGCTTTTTCTAAGGGTTTATTGACCTCGTATCAGGCCTAATTTAAGTGGATCTGAACCTATGATATCATATTAATCTGGAGAGGATTTGGTTAAGACCAGACCTCTCTATGGAAGTACATTTTTACCCGGGGAAAAGGCCTGCAACAGAGCTTGTTTTCAGTATAGGCCATTTCCAGTAATGTGTCCTTTGCAGACCCTTACAAAAAAGAACGAGACAGCTCTCAATGATGTCAATAAAATAGGTTTTTCGTTGTAAATGACTAATCCATGAGAGGTACAGGCATACATGTGCACAGAATATTAGGCTAGTGCGTCCCGTAGTGTGCATGATTACTTTCAGAGAGAGAAACACATGACTCCCTCCAGGAGATAATAAACAACCCGTGTTTGTGACTTTTATCTCCTGCTCAAACAGTCCAAAAATGAAAAACAAAATGCACGTGTGATTGCCTCCTCAACGCCCGACTTCTCCCAGTTTAAAGTTTTACATCCTCGATAGAATATCTGATCAATTCCAGAGCGATAAAGAGGCGCTGCTCTGTCGCTGTGCCATCGCTCATCCTCAGCGGCGCAAACATGTCTGAGATAAACCTCAGGTGTTTGGGTTCACCGTCTGGAGAGAAACACAAGATAAACATCCCCATCCAGAGTGTGTGTGTGTGTGTGTGTGTGTGTGTGTGTGTGTGTGTGTGTGTGTGTGTGTGTGTGTGTGTGTGTGACTATAATGAGTCGTGTTTTGACCATTAATTTCAAATAAATAACCAATCTGTCCAAACCAATTCATCAGAGCCCCCTAAAGCTTCAACATGAACCCAAAACTAATCAAAACCATCCACAGAGTATAAATGTGGCCATTTTCTGGTTTAAACTGACATTTCTGATACTGAAAATCTCAGAAATTGACTCGATAACCCTCAAAACCACCAAATATGCCAAGCTATTTTTTAACTATTGTCCATATAGGCTATAATGGTAACGAATGCTACTAACTGTAACGCACCTTATGCTAATTGTGCAAATTGGCCAACATATACAAGTTAGCATCCGGTAGTTTCTATGTGCTGCGGACCCCATACTGTACATTTCTAACTTTGGGGTAAAACTTAAAAATCGACCAAAAGCAAATCGAAATCAGGCCACGACGAGTACAAATATGGCAATTTTCTGGTTTAAACTGCCACTTTTGACCCTAAAAATGTCAGAAATTGACATCAACAACCCTCAAAACCACTCCAAAATTGCCCAAATAGGCCAAGCTATTTTAAAACTATTGTCCACATACAGTAGGCTATAATGGTACTGAATGCTAATTGACACAACTCATGCTAATTGTCCAAATTGCCTAACATACAGTATGCAAGTTAGCATCCGGCAGTTTCTATGTGCTGGGGACCCGTACTACATGCCCTCACTGATTAAACTCACCCCCAAAAGAACCAAAATGTTTCATCCCCCTTTCCCCATTCCTCCCATCAGCATCCCCCAGTGAGCATGCGGTGTGACAGCTCAAATCTTCCCCCGAGCACCCTCACCCGCTCAAAACAATACGTCCCGAATAAATCCTCCGACCGCCCCAGAGTGTGTGTTTCCATGCGTGTGTGTCACTCCACAACACACACACACACACACACTTACTGTTTTTTTGGTATTTTTTCACACGCATGGCGGCGAGAATCTGTCTGTCCAAGCACTCTCCTCCTCTATCAGGAAGTGAGGTGGGCCCGATGGGAGCAGTAAGTCGCAGAGATTAGCGGCCCAGAATAGAGCCCTTTGTGCCCTTTGTGCTGGGGGGGATTTGGGCATTACAAACTGACCAGTCTGCTGGAAGGTGATGAGGCTGGAAGGTCTGGATGGCATGAAAACACACCGCGATGCCAACTGGCAAGAGTGTGTGGCAGACAGGAGACGATGGCATGGGGCTGGACTGATCTCTGATAACAAAAATGCGTAGAAAAAAACAAACATATTGTATTATAAAGTCTGACTATCACTTCTGCTTCTGTGACGGAATAATCTATCCATCTATCTGTGTATCTGTCTGTCTATCTGTCTGTGTATATATCTGTCTATCTATCTATCCATCCATCTATCTATCTATCTATCTATCTATCTATCTAACTGTCTATCTATCTATCTATCTATATGGCATGGGGCTGGACTGATCTCTGATAACAAAAATGCGTAGAAAAAAACAAACATATTGTATTATAAAGTCTGACTATCACTTCTGCTTCTGTGACGGAATAATCTATCCATCTATCTGTCTATCTATCTATCCATCCATCTATCTATCCATCTATCTATCTATCTATCTAACTGTCTATCTGTCTATCTATCTAACTGTCTATCTATCTATCTAACTGTCTATCTATCTATCTAACTGTCTATCTATCTATCTAACTGTCTATCTGTCTATCTATCTAACTGTCCATCTATCTATCTAACTGTCTATCTATCCATCCATCTATCTATCTATCTATCTAACTGTCTATCTATCTATCTATCTATCTATCTGTCTATCTAACTGTCTATCTATCTATCCATCTATCTATCTAACTGTCTATCTGTCTATCTATCTAACTGTCCATCTATCTATCTATCTATCTAACTGTCTATCTATCTATCTATCTATCTAACTGTCTATCTATCTATCCATCCATCTATCTATCTAACTGTCTATCTATCTATCTATCTATCCATCAATTCAATTCAATTCAAAACCTTTATTTATCCAGGTAAAATCCCATTGAGATCAATGATCTCTTTTTCAAGGGAGACCTGCAGCAGTAGGTTCCACAAGAAGACATAAACAACAGAACAACAAAAGGACATCATACAGCAAAATGTACAGGGATTACAATTTACATATTTAACCACATGTACAGGTACCAACAGCATCTGATTTTGTAGCATCCAACCGAGCTTTAAAAACATGTAGTGGTACTAGCTTGGTAATTTTCCATTCTTTTTGCAGACTGTTCCAAGTTAGTGGAGCTGCACATCTAAAGCTTTCTTCCCTAAGACAGTCCTAGCACTTGGCACATTTAATAAAACCACAGCATGCGATCTCAGGCAATAAGTACTTTCAATTCACAGAGAGATCAGGGAGCAGATATAAGATGGTAGTTTATCCAACATGGCTTTGTAAATGAAAAAGTACCAGTGACTGAGCCTCCGTACAGTAAGTGATGGCATAACCGCCTTGGTATACAGGGTACAGTGATGCGTAAGTGCTTTACAATTTGTCAAAAATCTCAGTGCGCTGTGATACGCAGCATCTAACTTGCTCAGGTAATTGGCAGGTGCATTCATATATAACAAATCACCATAGTCCAGCACAGGTAAAAAGGTCACAGAGCCTTTTCCTGGCCTCAAGTGAGAAACAGGACTTATTTCTGTAAAAGAAACCTAGCCTAACCCTCAGCTTTTTAAGCAGGTTATTGACATGAAGTTTAAAAGTGAGACAGTCATCAAGCCAGATACCCAAGTATTTGTAACAGGTAACCACTTCAAGTTGTATTTCTTGCGTAGTTACAATATCCAAAGCAGTCTCTGGTGTATTTTTATTTTTAGCTTTAGAAAAGAGCATTACCTTGGTTTTATCCACATTTAAAAGAAGCTTAAGCTCAGAGAGCTGAGCCTGAATAATGTTAAAAACAGCCTGTAATTTAACAACAGCCTCGTTAATCGAGGGACCTGCACAGTACATAACGGTATCGTCCGCATAAAAATGTAAGGTTGCTCCTTCGACATTTTCACCTAAACTATTAATATAGATAGAGAATAAAAGTGGACCTAAAACTGAACCTTGTGGTACACCATTAGTGATGTTTAACCACTCAGAAGATAGCCCATCAAACTGAACACATTGGGATCTTTCAGAGAGGTAGTTTACAAACCACCCACTGCATGGCTGGACATGCCTATACTGACCAGCCTTTGCTTCAAAATGCGATGATCGACGGTATCAAAAGCTTTGGATAGGTCAACAAATAGAGCTGCACAACTCTGCTTATTATCTAAAATACTCGTAATATCATTTACCACTTTCATTGTGGCAGTGATGGTGCTGTGTTGTTTTCTGAAGCCTGACTGATGTTTAGACAGGATGTCATTGTTACATAAAAACTCCTTTACCTGCTCACTCACTAGGCGTTCAAGAACCTTGGCCAGAACTGACAACTTAGAGATGGGTCTATAGTTATTTAATAAGGTGGCCTCCCCAGGACATAAGCTGACTTCCATAATTTTGGGATTTTGTTCGTGCTGAGGGAGAGGTTACAAAGAGTAGTGAGAGGTGGAGCAATAAAATCTGCAGCTATCTTTAAAAAGAAAGGTTCTACGTTGTCCGGACCAGCCGGCTTTTTAGGATCTAGCTTGGTTAAGACTTCACGAACAACATCAACAGTAAAAGGAGTAAAACTGAAGGGGTTTTCCAGACCACATTGTTCTGAGTCACCGACTGTGGTGTTCACAGAAGCAGAATTAGGAACAGAATGAAACAGAGAGCCACAGGACACAAAATGCTCATTAAAACAATTTAGTATGGTGGTCCTATCCGATATAGTGCCAGATGCTGTGTTAAGGCACGGAGGTAGCTCATTACGGATATCACCGGTGGATATCGATTTTATGGCTTTCCAGAATTTTCTAGGGTTGTTCAGGTTCTTTGTGGTAACTGACAGATAATACTTAGATTTAGCACTTTTGACATGTGAAGTGAAGCTATTTCTTAGCTGCCTAAAACGCAGCCATTCTACCTCTGAGCCTGTTTTCCTAGCCTTTGCCCAGGCCTTGTTTCTCTCATGTAGGAGACTGGACAGTTCAGCAGAAAACCAAGGATTGTCTCGTCCCTTCACTCTAAATGTACGCAGGGGTGCATGTCTATCAATGATCTCCATAAAACCAAGATAAAAATAAGACCATGCGGTTTCTACATCAGCACACAGATCGATTTTTCCCCAATCAAACCCAAACAGATCATGTACAAAACCCTGCTCCACAAAGAGTTTGATGTCTCTCTTGATGATAATACGAGGTTTAACCTTTTGGACCTTAGTGTCCCTAATTGTGGCTACAACACAGTGGTCACTCAGATCATTCGCAAATACTCCCACAGCTGAGTATTTATGGGGAACATTAGTTAAGATGAGATCAATTAGGGAGGATTTATTTGGGGACTTAATATTAGGGCGAGTAGGACTGTCAACAATCTGAGTAACATTTAAAGAGATACAAAGGTTTTTAAAATCCTCTGACCTGCAGTTAACCAGTCCCAGTTAAAATCTCCAAGTAGCACTATTTCCTTGTAGTCTAGTTGCGATAAAATATTTGCTAGTGAAGACAAGGAGTCTTTGACAGCTGAGGGGGGTCTGTAACAGCCCACCGACCATGACCTGTTGACCCTTTGCCACTTCTATATTTAAGGCTAAAAATTCAAATTGCTTACTGATAGATTTGGAAACTAATGTGGTTACACTGAACTTATTCTTAACATAAATGGCAACGCCGCCACCTTTATTAGGCCGGTCGGTACGATACACATTATAAACCATTTAAGGCAATGTCAGAGGCCAAAATAGATTTGTTTAGCCATGTTTCTGATAAAACAATGACGTCAGCGTCAGTCGAGCTCGCCCAGATATGGACAAAATCTAGTTTACCTAACAGACTGCGCACATTCAAGTGGATGAAACCCAACCCAGATCTAGCTTTAAAATCAGCAGGAGTAGCGATCTGACTACTACTACTGGGCGGACCAGGGTTAGGTTGTACATTTCCTGACAGTAATAACAACAACAAAAACCAGGCATCTTTTCCTCTTAAGCGACACACATACATTGTCATCTACTTTAGAATCACCGGAAAAGTCTGCGAGAGTGTGATTAGAGCTTAAGAAGCAGTCCTGAAGAACCATCATCGCAGGAAAACAAAAAAGACAAACATATTTTGTCGAGCAGATTGACTGTGACAAGGCAACCGGTAATTGTTTGAGCAACACATCCGAACCTTTGCAGGGGATGCCCACTGCGGGTGGCAGAACAGACCTGAATCCAGAAGACTCCTCAGAATGATTAGAGATCTTCTCATAGTCCAAAAGAGTTAACAGGCACAGCAGAATCCCGATATGGGCCATTTTCCCAGACCAGGGAACCGCGATGTTCCTGGAGCAAAATCAGCACAGCAGCAAAGGACAGGCGAAAGCAGCAGCGTGGTATCCCCGGGGTGAAAGCAGGCCTCTGCGACAGCAGAACCAGGACAGGTGGAAAGCAGGCCCCAGCCGTGGTAAAATCCTCCTCCGTACAGCAGCACACGCCCGGTGGAAGCAGGCCAAGCCCGAAGCGTGGATCCACTCCGTCTCTCCGCGACGACTCCGGGGTAAAAACCTCTCCAGTGCAGCCGTGCAGGTGGTAGCAGGCCTCCGTAGATCGCAGATCGCAGGCAGCAAACAGGTGGAGCCGCTCCGTCTCTTCGCGACGAGCAGGCCTCCGTAGATCGCAGATCGCAGGCAGCAACAGGTAGAGCTGCTCCGTCTCTCCGCGACGTCTCCGGGGTAAAAACCTCTCCAGTACAGCCGAACTTAACAGGTGGGAGCAGGCCTCCGTAGATCGCAGATCCCAGATCGCAGGCAAATCCAAATCCATCCATCTATCTATCTAACTGTCTATCTATCTATCTATCTATCTATCTATCTATCTATCTAACTGTCTATCTATCTATCTATCTATCTATCTATCTATCTATCTATCTATCTATCTATCTATCTAACTGTCTATCTATCTATCTATCTATCTATCTATCTATCTATCTAACTGTCTATCTATCTATCTATCTATCTATCTATCTATCTATCTATCTATCTATCTATCTATCTATCTATCTATCTATCTATCTATCTATCTATCTATCTATCTATCTATTATATTACATTGCATTTAGCTGACGCTTTTATCCAAAGCGACTTACAATAAGTGCGTTCGACCAACAAAATACAAACTTGAAGAAAACAGAATCATATAAGTACATCGGGTTTCATAGAGCCAAACATTTCAAGTGCTACTCAACTGGCTTTAGATAAGCCAGTCCTTTATTAGTATATAAGTGCTTCATTAATAGTTCTATCGCTCGAAGTGGAGTCGAAAGAGATGAGTTTTCAGTTTGCGCCGGAAGATGTGCAAGCTATCTGCCGTCTATCTATCTATCTATCTATCTATCTATCTATCTATCTATCTATCTATCTATCTATCGACCTACCTACCTACCTATCTATCTACCTACCTACCTACCTACCTACCTACCTATCTATCTATCTATCTATCTACCTACCTACCTACCTACCTATCTATCTATCTATCTATCTATCTATCTATCTATCTATCTATCTATCTATCTGTCTGTATATCTGTCCATCCATCCATCCATCCATCCATCCATCTATCTATGACCTTATTTGTAAAGGTTGAAGTGGTGGATTCTTCTTTAATCTTCAAACACATGAACACAACACACAGTGTAAGGTAGTCTCTCCATTGATACATTTTATGAGTATCCACACTCCTGATTGGTCGGTTCTGCGACTTCCTGTTTCCAAGGTGACATTTAGCTTATTAAGAACTGGATATTTCCTTCAGGAATTGGTTGAGACCTTAAACATTATGACGGGACATGTACATTAATCAGCACTTGTTTTCATCAGCTGCTAAATAGTCATCAATGCTAATGTTGTGTCATGCAACAGTGTGTTAATGCTATATATGAAGATAGTATGTCAGTTACAGTTGTCCATCAGCTAGTTTTGGTGTTATTCTGCCTCACAGTGGCCAACAAATGTAAATGCAGCATCATTAAACGCATTATTTTCCCACATAGAGGTCACTGGAGGTTGTTGACCTCAGCTGGAGAGTAGATCGCCCCCTAGTGGGTGTTTTTAGAACAGCTTATTTCTCCTGCAAAATCTGATGTTCTCCTCTTTTTCTCTTCATATGTTTCCACATGTTTTGCTCCCTCTCATCCCTTCTCTTTTATCTCCTCTCTCCACTCTGTGATCTTCTTCCTCTGCAGGCTGCATTTTTGTATTCCATGCCATGTTAGGGAATAAACACAGATCAGAAACTCACTTCCTCTTCACTAGACACTCACTTCCCTGAGCATGAAAGAGTTCCTCCAAAGATCAGAGGAGGTGTTTCTCACATTCACTAGATTTTCTCAAATGTGAAAGGTCCCTTTTTTATCCGTGTACTCATGGCTTCGTTTGGTTAAGGTCAACAACGGTGCTTTTACGTGCAGGCTTCACCTCTCCCCTTTTACCTGGCACCAGACAGACAGCTAACTCAGTGTTTCTCAAACTTTTTCATACCAAGGACTTAACCAATAAAAAAACACTCGCGGACCACCTACCTCCACAAATATCCAAAATCACATCGTTTTTCTAGAACAGATTACAAATCGCCTGAAGATGGTACAAACTTGAGCTCGCTCCATTGCGGAGATATTCCAGAGAGAGTGCGGACAACTTAAATGTATTTATTTATTTCAAATGTGACATTTTACCAATATACTCATGGACCACTAGGGGGCGCTCACAGAACACCAGTGGTCCGCGCACCATACTTTGAGAAGCACTGAGCTAACTCTTTAAAAGTGACCTGAAAAAGAGGAAGGGTCACCTCATCTTTGGACTATGTTTTTACGGAAATACGTGTTTTTCCGGAGCTAATTTAGACACCCGGTTACACATGAGCACGTTGGCTCTTGCAAACGTTGCAAAAAAAACTAAAAGTGATGAGGTCGACAAGAAGGCGTGAGAGAAAGTGTCTCCTTGTGGGACCCCTGCATATTTCCCCCAGGTGAATAGTAGGTGTGAGTGCGATCCAGACTTCTTCACCTGGCTCAGGTCTGTCATTATTCTGCCTGCCCTCAGGACCTACAGTAAGGGCGGGAAAGAGCATTGCATTGTGGTTAAGGCTGATCCAGCGTCAGTGTCCCTTTTTTTAAAGCTCCCCTATTATACTGTTTTTCATCAATATATTATAGGTCTCAGATATATACAAAACATGTCTCTGAATTATGGCAAAAATCATAATCTTACCTTGGTTGCTGATTGGCTAATGGTTACACAAGCCAAACAAATCGTTATGACATCACAAAGTGGCCAAAATCTGATCAGCTCATTTTCAGACAGGTTTTTATAGAAATGGATCAAAAAGAGAGAGAATCTTTGTTCCTGAAACTTTCAGAATCTCTTTCCACAGAGGGGACACATGTTGATGTAGAAGAGACATGAAGAAGAGGGGACACATGTTGATGTAGAAGAGACATGAAGAAGAGGGGACACATGTTGATGTAGAAGAGACATGAAGAAGAGGGGACACATGTTGATGTAGAAGAGACATGGAGAAGAGGGGACACATGTTGATGTAGAAGAGACATGAAGAAGTGGGGACACATGTTGATGTAGAAGAGACATGAAGAAGAGGGGACACATGTTGATGTAGAAGAGACATGGAGAAGAGGGGACACATGTTGATGTAGAAGAGACATGAAGAAGAGGGGACACATGTTGATGTAGAAGAGACATGAAGAAGAGGGGACACATGTTGATGTAGAAGAGACATGAAGAAGAGGGGACACATGTTGATGTAGAAGAGACATGGAGAAGAGGGGACACATGTTGATGTAGAAGAGACATGGAGAAGGGGACACATGTTGATGTAGAAGAGACATGAAGAAGAGGGGACACATGTTGATGTAGAAGAGACATGAAGAAGAGGGGACACATGTTGATGTAGAAGAGACATGGAGAAGGGGACACATGTTGATGTAGAAGAGACATGAAGAAGAGGGGACACATGTTGATGTAGAAGAGACATGAAGAAGAGGGGACACATGTTGATTTAGAAGAGACATGAAGAAGAGGGGACACATGTTGATGTAGAAGAGACATGGAGAAGAGGGGACACATGTTGATGTAGAAGAGACATGAAGAAGAGGGGACACATGTTGATGTAGAAGAGACATGGAGAAGAGGGGACACATGTTGATGTAGAAGAGACATGGAGAAGAGCGGACACATGTTGATGTAGAAGAGACATGAAGAAGAGGGGACACATGTTGATGTAGAAGAGACATGGAGAAGAGGGGGACACATGTGATGTAGAAGAGACATGAAGAAGAGGGGACCACATGTTGATGTAGAAGAGACATGAAGAAGAGGGGACACATGTTGATGTAGAAGAGACATGAAGAAGAGGGGACACATGCTGATGTAGAAGAGACATGAAGAAGAGGGGACACAAGTTGATGTAGAAGAGACTGGAGAAGAGGGGACACAGTTGATGTAGAAGAGACATGAAGAAGAGGGGACACATGTTGTGTAGAAGAGACATGGAGAAGAGGGGACACATGTTGATGTAGAAGAGACATGGGAAAGAGCGGACACATGTTGATGTAGAAGAGACATGAAGAAGAGGGGACACATGTTGATGTAGAAGAGACATGGAGAAGAGGGGACACATGTTGATGTAGAAGAGACATGAAGAAGAGGGGACACATGTTGATGTAGAAGAGACATGAAGAAGAGGGGACACATGTTGATGTAGAAGAGACATGAAAAAGTGGATTTTGCACAATAGGTGACCTTTAAGAGCCGAGTGCAGTAAAAGGTGACATCACTGTAGTCTTGTACCTGGTGTCACACCTGATAACTTTTGTGGCAAAGACTACCTTCAAGTTGAATCAAGTACTCAGACTTTAAGGTTATTTGTTACATTTCAACAACAAAAAAGAACGTTAAATAACCGAAATACTTGGTCCGTCTCATTTATGTATTTTCCAATGTTACGTTGTTCCACACATGTCTGTCCATTTAAATATGAAGCTCCAGCTAGCTTAGCTTAGCTTAAAGTCTGGAAAAAGAGCTCGGCTTGCTTTTCTAAATCAGCGGCACACCTTGTACATTTTCTTCCAAAAGTATTGTGCTTTTTGGTGCTACACACTTTACTTGTTATTGTTATAGTATTTAACAACCTTGTTGATTGACTGATTTGAGCATCATAGGTGTCCCGTGATTTGGCATACAGGATAAAACATCCCAATTAGTCTCAAGAATGTATTTGTACCTTATCTAAATGGTCCGGATGCTATAAACTCCACCCGTCTGTTACACCCCGTAGGCAAAATCAAATTATTGTATACAAGCAGTATTTGACCTTCTCCGTGATGTCCTCTAATGTTAGATCCATTATTAAAGTCCTGTGTCTGCAGGCGGAGCACTTATATATGAAAAGCACCAGGTGTTGCGTCGAGAATTACCTTTCGTTTAGTTTAGTGTGTGACCTTTTACCTTGTGTGTAATGAAGGGTTTTCATGTGCCTATATACTTAATGTGTGTGCATATAGTTTTAAGTTAAGGGGGAAGTATTTAAGATTTATGATAAGGATGCAGTAGTAAGGATTTAAAAGGAATATGTAGTCATACACGTGCATGCATGCAAGCGTATACAGGCATCTAAGCTCTATACATTTCTCATAAATGTAGAAAATACATCTGCAGCACGGGCTTACTTCCATATTTAACATAACTGTGTAACGTCTTTAAACAAAACCGTTCATATCCCAGTTTTCAAAGTACAATAAATTCATGAAAACTTGTGTTTTATCAGAGCTTCTCGGAGTCACTTTTTGGCTCTGAATGTTGCGTAATAGAAGCTTTGAATGAAGAACAAAGCCATATTTACTTTATATGAATATAACAGTTCCAACAAGAACGGTAGAAGACGGGGAAAATGCACTCGACATACTCGTATTCATTTCAAATCATAACAGGAAAGAGAAAGCACAAAATAAAAGCTGTCAAACATTTAACCTTCGTCAAGAAGCAAATAAACAAATGTTTTTACTGCCTTAAATAAAATAAGTTACAACACTGAAAACCAAATCCTGTGACTTCCCTTTGACCCGAACGTCAGACATGTGTCCCTCTCTCCCCCTCTCCCCCTCCTCCCTACCCTGTTATACCGCCTAAAATACGAGCTAATAGCAGGTTGTGAGGCGTCGAGGCTGCCGTGTTAATGTGCGTCTCTGCAGGGATTCCTCTGCTCATCCACCTGCTTATGTTTCCTTTTAGTTTTTCTACTGCCATCATGAGGTTCAAATGGGTATTGCAGCCTTTTACCTGCAGCATAAACTCAGTCATTACAAGATAAAAGCTTTACATCTGACTTTTACCTCTAAATATCCAAATACAACATCTGAAAACCTCTGGAGATACATGGGTTTAATTGGAGATGAGAGGGATACAAATGTCATTTAAATAAGTATCTAAAGCTATCAGAAACCTGCCTGATTGCACTCCTTTGTTTACTTAATAACACTTGTGCTCCTATTGGCTATCGCTACAACACATTGCACGTGATAAGGGGCCGGACATCTCTAAGCAGTTGACCAATCACAACAAAGCCGCCAGCTAACCAATCAGAGCAGACTGGGCTCTAGTTTCAGACAGAGGGTGAAAAGAGGTGCTGCAGCACAGACAGTATGAGAGAAATAAAGAGCTTTTTGAACATTAAAGCATGGAAACACGTCCCAGTAGAGACACTACATACTGATATACACCTGAACATCAGCAGGAGAGGACTCTTTAAAGTAGAGACACTACATACTGATATACACCTGAACATCAGCAGGAGAGGACTCTTTAAAGTAGAGACACTACATACTGATATACACCTGAACATCAGCAGGAGAGGACTCTTTAAAGTAGAGACACTACATACTGATATACACCTGAACATCAGCAGGAGAGGACTCTTTAAAGTAGAGACACTACATACTGATATACACCTGAACATCAGCAGGAGAGGACTCTTTAAAGTAGAGACACTACATACTGATATACACCTGAACATCAGCAGGAGAGGACTCTTTAAAGTAGAGACACTACATACTGATATACACCTGAACATCAGCAGGAGAGGACTCTTTAAAGTAGAGACACTACATACTGATATACACCTGAACACCAGCAGGAGAGGACTCTTTAAAGTAGAGACACTACATACTGATATACACCTGAACATCAGCAGGAGAGGACTCTTTAAACACTACATACTGATATACACCTGAACATCAGCATGAGAGGACTCTTTAAACACTACATACTGATATACACCTGAACATCAGCAGGAGAGGACTCTTTAAAGTAGAGACACTACATACTGATATACACCTGAACACCAGCAGGAGAGGACTCTTTAAAGTAGAGACACTACATACTGATATACACTTGAACATCAGCAGGAGAGGACTCTTTAAAGTAGAGACACTACATACTGATATACACCTGAACATCAGCAGGAGAGGACTCTTTAAACACTACATACTGATATACACCTGAACATCAGCATGAGAGGACTCTTTAAACACTACATACTGATATACACCTGAACATCAGCAGGAGAGGACTCTTTAAAGTAGAGACACTACATACTGATATACACCTGAACACCAGCAGGAGAGGACTCTTTAAAGTAGAGACACTACATACTGATATACACTTGAACATCAGCAGGAGAGGACTCTTTAAAGTAGAGACACTACATACTGATATACACCTGAACATCAACAGGAGAGGACTCTTTAAAGTAGAGACACTACATACTGATATACACCTGAACATCAGCAGGAGAGGACTCTTTAAAGTAGAGACACTACATACTGATATACACCTGAACATCAGCAGGAGAGGACTCTTTAAAGTAGAGACACTACATACTGATATACACCTGAACATCAGCAGGAGAGGACTCTTTAAAGTAGAGACACTACATACTGATACACCTGAACATCAGCAGGAGAGGACTCTTTAAAGTAGAGACACTACATACTGATATACACCTGAACATCAACAGGAGAGGACTCTTTAAAGTAGAGACACTACATACTGATGTACACCTGAACATCAGCAGGAGAGGACTCTTTAAAGTAGAGACACTACATACTGATACACCTGAACATCAGCAGGAGAGGACTCTTTAAAGTAGAGACACTACATACTGATATACACCTGAACATCAGCAGGAGAGGACTCTTTAAAGTAGAGACACTACATACTGATATACACCTGAACATCAGCAGGAGAGGACTCTTTAAAGTAGAGACACTACATACTGATATACACCTGAACATCAGCAGGAGAGGACTCTTTAAAGTAGAGACACTAAATACTGATATACACCTGAACATCAGCAGGAGAGGACTCTTTAAAGTAGAGACACTACATACTGATATGAACCTGAAAATGAGCAGAATAGGACCCCTTTAATACATTTCTCCAAATCCTGCTTCTTTACCCCCAGTTGCAGTTTTTCTTCCAGACCACCTTCTTAGTCCACATGTTGCTGCTTGCCCACACAAACTGCTCCACCAACCAGCTGGGTTTCCCGCCCTGACTTGTTTTTCATGTAAACATACCCATCAGATCCAAAATGGCTGCCCCAACAATTTGTGTTTCCCCATTTTTTACATTTTTAATAGTTCATTTCCAGTCTTTTAATTTCTCTAATGTACAATGCCAACATTTCCCGAATTGGGATCAATAAAGTACTTCTTAATCTTATCTTTGATTATCACATCTTCATAATGGAGAGGCTTTAAATCACTTATTATTCAACATGTACCTCAAGATCTTTTTCTATTTGCCTCCTTTTAGCCTTTAGGATGATTTGTTGTGAAATAGAGCTTCACGATTAATACAAATGGCAGTTTTGCTTGTCTATTCTTCAGTATTCATTTAAAAAGTGACCGTTTTGTTTCTTTTCCCTCAGGGTCGTCCAGGGCATCTTGGAGAAGCGGGTTCGAGCGGACCTGAGGGTCCTCGGGGGGGAACGGGACCCTCAGGGCCCAAAGGAGAGAAGGGCCACATCGGATATAAAGGACCATCTGGCCAGAAAGGAGACAAGGTGGGTGTTAAAGACCATGACGTTCATTATCTGAATTTAAATATGAACTTGATTGTAATTCATGACTAAAACTGACTGAATGTGTTTTCATTTATATGTGTTCTCGTTTAATATGATCGTGATTTAACTATATTTAATATGTACTCAAACAGGGGCCTATGGGAGTGCCTGGGTTCCGGGGAACTGATGGAGTACCTGTAAGTAAACACACACACACACACATACCATGTATACATCACTTCAGGGGACATTACATTGACTTACATGCATTTCCTGGAGACTTATCCTAACCTTAACCATAACCAACACATGCCTAACCCTTAACCTTACCCTTACCCTTAACCTTACCCTTACCCTAACCAAGTCTTCACCCTAAAATTAATGATTCCCCTTATGGGGACCTCCATTTTGTCCCATAAGGGAGGCGAGTCCCCACACATGACTGTGTAAACAGATTTAGGTCCCCACAAGTATAATAATGCTAGGCCACACACACACACACACACACACACGCACACACACTCAATATGCAGAGTATTTAAGAAGTGGTTAAATTAAATATAAAGGATCGTTTGAGGCCATTTAGAGTAAGAATAGCTATAGATTATTTTATCAACGGACAGCTAACATCTTTTATTTTGATTTTTAAAATAAACTATTTAATTGTGTGCTTAAAAAAAGTGAAATTGCAGATGTAGCCCCTTTCATGGTAAAACAGCAGGATATGCAATAATAAATATACAGAAATTAAACAACTGTATCATGCTTTAAAAAAAACAAATCTTAAAAATGTAGTCGTTTTGTTGGTTAATAATCTGTGACTAAAGGTCAGTCTATTTCCATTTGTTGTCTGTATTTTCTGATATGACGTTTATTCTGACACACAGATATTATTGTAATACATATAAACTATAAAACAGTCAATCTTTTCTTCATTTTTTAAAGATGATTGCCGTATATGTTGTTGTTTTGACACAAAATGTGCCTTCAATTAGTATTTTTGTGTTGTAGTGTATGTTATGCTGTCAGTGTGTATAAGGATAAAAAACCTAATTCATGTTCAAGATGTAACTCTAACCCCCTCTTCCTCTGCAGGGTCACCCCGGTCTGGACGGGGGAAGAGGACCCTCTGGACTGGACGGCTGTAACGGGACGAGAGGAGAAGCCGGAGACCCCGGTTACGGGATCGGAGCGCCCGGACCCGCTGGACTCTCTGTGAGGACAAACCTACTCTCTTTTATGACTTATTATATATATGTGTAGATGTCTGGATGTGTAGATGTCTGGATGTCATTATGTAAGGAATGCAGATGTTACTGTAGATTTGTACTGATGATTCTTTTCCTCACACAGGGGCCTTTTGGGCCGAAGGGTCAGAAAGGAGACCCTCGATACATCTCGGACGACGGTTCCACGGTTATTTTCACACTTTACTCTTTTTTTAATGTATTTCTGGACCTAAAGAACTGAGGATAATATTTGTTTGTGTACGATTTAATAATAATCATGATCAGAATCAGATTAGTTTGTTTATCTAGAGCAGGGGTTCTCAAAGTTTTGATGAGTGAGGGCCAATTTAGGTACCCGATATTGGATTGAGGGCCGCCCAAGAAAAAACGGAACGCAAAATAATTCCAAAACAAATCCTTTCTTTATTGTACTAACCAATTACCGCAACTCGCGAGATGTCTAGTTGCCATGCAACCAGTAGTCTAGCAAACTTTCCACAAGCTGTCATTCATAATTTAGGAATGACAACCCAGGGGGCGCAATTTTACCATTCTTAAATTCCATTCTAATTCTTACTAGATACAACCATGGAGGATTAAAATATAACGCATGCATTTCAGCGTGTCACATTAACTATCGCGGGCCGCCAGAAACATTTCCGAGGGCCGCCATTGGCCCGCGGACCGCACTTTGAGAACCCCTGATCTAGAGGGAAAATTGGGGTTTTGCTTGATTTTATAGAATAAAATAATACACAAAAATAACATTAAATTAAAGTATTTATGCAAACTATGAAGTCAAAGTATACATTTGCAATATTACAATGTATAATATTCTTATAAATATGAGAAGTTCTCAAGAAAATGTGTAATAAAAAAGAATACAAATATTTATAAAAACACAACAAGTTAAAGTAAAAGATTTCCCAAAAACAATTAAATAATATAGTATACAAATATTCATATAAAATAGCAAGTTAAAACAATTAAATTGCATAATGTTTATTGAAACAAAAACAGTAGAAAATTCTTATATATATATAAACATAATAAGTT
Source organism: Gymnodraco acuticeps (assembly GCF_902827175.1). NCBI lineage: Eukaryota > Metazoa > Chordata > Actinopteri > Perciformes > Bathydraconidae > Gymnodraco > Gymnodraco acuticeps. Next base: position 725,415 of record NW_022990068.1, on the reverse strand, counting down.
AACGTTATATTGATCTGCACAAATGTGTACAATACATATTAAGATGAGCCATAAAAAACACATTAGAATTGACTTTTTTTTAATATATTTGCTATTTTTGTGTAACTTCTATTCTCATATTTGTTACCTCTCATGGTGCAGCTGCATTGTACTTGAACAGGGTCTGAACAGCCTGTCATATTAGGTTTGGCCACTAGATGGCGCTATAGAGACAGTACTGTAACATTGTATTGCAAAAGCAAAGTGACTTTTGAGTCACCGATACAACTTTGCATGACTCTAATGTGTACACGAATGTTCCTGTATTTTGATTTGAAGATATGTATTTCATTATTTTATTTAAAATGTAATTAAGAGGATTTTGAGTCTTGTTTATTAATTAATCTGTGTTTCTTTTCCCCTTTTTAGAGTTCACCAGGTTATCCAGGACCAAACGGTCAACCTGTAAGATGCTTACTTCTTCTTGCTATGCAACCACAAATGATCATTAATACAGAATTAAACACCTGAGGATTTAATGTGTTGTCCTTAATGTTTGTATGGTTGTGTTTCTCTGCAGGGAATCAGAGGTCCTGAGGGTCCGTCCGGTTACCCCGGTCCAATGGGGCCCGAGGGATACTCTGTACGTACATTCATCTCTTTCACTTTAAATAGTAAATAATATGAATTTTGTGTTTGTATGTTGTAATATACTGTTATTATTATCAATACAAATGCTATTAAATGTGAAAATGTTATATTTGTTAGATGATTATCAGATTTTGAAAAGCATGAATAGGAATTAAAACATTGTTAGTTTTCATTTCTTTCATTAGAGTGAATATTATTCCTGATTCTCTCGTCTGTCTTTAGGGCCCACCTGGTCCTCCCGGTCTCCCAGGGCCAATGGTAAGTCAAATAATGAAGCACATTGATTAATTATATTATATTAATGCAATACATTTCATCCTTTTAATGTTGTTGTTGTTGTTGTTGTGCTTCCAAGTGCATTTTGTTAACCCTTGCTGTTTTCAGGGGAGCCGCAGTGACGGATATGAAGGAGAGAAAGGAGACAAGGTATGATGCACGTAGACTCATTCAGTTGTAGAGATTTATTCACACACACACACACACACACACACACCACACACACACACACGCACACACACACACACACACACACACACACACACACACACACACACACACACACACACACACACATAAGACCAATTGAGTGAATGCAGTTGGTCAATAAGAAACATCCCCAAGTCTTTTTTTAATTCTTGAACGCACAAAGTTCTTAGTCTTGGACACTAGAAGATGATATTATTTATATTAAACTATATGGAAAGTTTGCTGTCGATAGTTAACCTGCTATTTACCAAGCATTGTTTTTGGATGGTTTTAATTCCCACCTGAGAAATGACAATGCATTAAATAGATAGTTATTTTATAGTAAAATGTTGTGATTTCTATACGTTATCCCTCTCAGCTATAGAGCCTAGAAAAAAGCAGGCTTAGTTAGAGAGCTCTATCCGTATGTGTGTTTGCATTTCTGTGTTTTATGATGACGGACATTATAGTGTGCATGTTTCATTCTGACTGGTGTTGCCTTTACATCCTGCTCTTCTTCCGTCCAACCCACATGTATTTACCCTCCATCCATCCTTTTATTTAACCCCACCCCTCCCTGCATCCCTCCTCCTCTTCCTTTCTCCATGTTTTTATTTACACAACTACTGAACTGTTTGTTGCATCTGTTTCCTGTTTGATAAAAGACAACATGAACCTCTACTTGATTCAGTCTGGTTTGTTCTTTCAAATGATCCGTGTGCTGCCACTGGGACAAGTCACAACAGACTGAGATTTGCACAACTTTTTATGTCCGATATGGAGTCAGTTGGCACTTCAAATTATTGTTAAATACCCCAAAAATCTACTTTGTTTGTGACTCGATCAGTGGTGCTGCACACCTGTTTCCCTCACTGTTGAATGACAGTTCAGAGACTTTTCTTACTGAAGTTTTTCTCCAAAATTGGAAAAGAATATCACATATTTAAGCAAAATACATCCGGTCTTGATTTGGCCATGAATCACCTTGCATTGGGCGTCATTACAGATAAACAATCTCCTTAATACACAAATAAAACTTCATTTTTGAGATCTCTGAGCTGTCATGGGAGGACGATCTGTGGTAACTGGGTTGCTGGAATCACTCGCTCCTACTTCCCATGATGCACTTCACCCCCGTCTTTAATCACATTTGGGCATCTGCTGGTGAATTCTGGGATATGCGGTTCATTTGCTTGCTCTCAACCTCCATCCACCCACTCATCTGATTTCAAACAGTAACACAAAAGAGTACTAACACATCAACTCCCTCACACACTGCATGCATGTGATACTCAACCAAAACACTAAACTCAGTAAGATTTAGGGTTAAACTGAATGTAGAAACAGCTGGATTTCATGTTAGGATAAGTTTTTGTTGGCAAATTAAAATTCAAGTTGTACTTTTTTAACTGTTGGAGAGAAAAAAGGGGCTAAAATGTCTTTAAATCACCAAGAAACTCAAGATAAAGTATCCCTGAGCTCTCTCTCTCTATCCATCTATCTATCTATCTATCTATCTATCTATCTATCTATCTATATCTATCTACCTATCTATCTATCTATCTATCTATCTATCTATCTATCTATCTATCTATCTATCTATCTATCTATCTATCTATCTATCTATCTATCTATCTATCTATCTATCTATCTATCTATCTATCTATCTATCTATCTATCTATCTACCTATCTATCTATCTATCTATCTATCTATCTATCTATCTATCTATCTATCTATCTATCTATCTATCTATCTATCTATCTATCTATCTATCTATCTATCTATCTATCTCTCTATCTCTCTATCTATCTATCTATCTATCTATCTATCTATATATCTATCTATCTATCTATCCAAGTATCTCTCATTCCCACTTCCTGTTTCCCCTGCGCCCCTCCTCATTGGCTAACGGTGTGTTGTGTGTATTTCGGACTCCAGGGCGACGTGGGTCTTCCCGGACCCAGCGGTACTCCGGGCGACGGCTCGCTAAGAAGCGAACAAACTCTCACTATCTACAAAGGAGATAAGGTAACACAGCCAAGGGAAGGATAGGAACAAACACACACACACTAACACACACACACACATTCACAATGGGATTTCATTACAAAACGTGGTGCAAAGAAAGAGAATACCACAGCAGGCAGAAACTAAAGGTTAAAAACGAAAGAGGAGCAGTGATTGCAGCAAACTTAAGAGCCATGGAGTAACTGTGAGAAGGAGACTTTGGGAGCTGGAGGAGAGGTTGGTCCAACGTAGCATTAATCCTGATAATCCTCATCATATGGAGTTGCCCAAATGCAGAATTTAAACCTTAAAGTCTGGTTGAAAACTTCATAATCACCAAGTATTTGGATTTTTTGTCAAAACTAGTCTTTATGCAATAGTTCAATAGCCCTTTAACGTACCAAAATAAAGGCTTCCCTCATTAGAAATACAAGAAAATAAGAAGTAGTGCATTGAAATATTGTCCAAAAACCAAAACTACACACAAAACTCCTTCCATTGATGTGTAACTCAACCAATCGGATCCTTTCTGGCTCCAGAGTTTCTTACATTTTGAAAATGTTTCATCCAGAGACCAGTCTCTCATCATCACCCCAATATTTCCTCAGTCCGTTCACAACCTCTTAAGTGGCTCCACAGTGAAAACAGAGCCCGTCCTCCAGTCAACGTACCCCCACCTTCCCTATATCTTCCCTGAATGCCCAAAAAACTCTGCCGCTTTACCCCTCCTTATTCCGCCGTTTCCCTCGCCACCTCGTGATCAGAGTAAACAGATATCTCTTCCCTCGATTACGACATCCAGGGCGACGCGGGCTCACCCGGTGAACCCGGCCAGCCGTTGATCGATGGTATTGTGGAGTTTGTGGGTTTTCCCAAAGGAGACAAAGGACTACAGGTTTGTTGAAAAACGCGACTTCTTCCCCAAATAGGATGAGCTGTGTTGAACATGGACAAATACAGCAGTGTGTCCTCTTATCTCCCTGCGTTATCTTTCAAATCCAACATGATGACGTGACTTTGAGATAAAGGGATTCAAAGGTTCACTGTATTGGTGAAAGTGTAATTACTGTTTACACTGAAAAATGTCCAGTAGCTGCTAGAAAATGAAGAAATTGGCAAAAAAAAGTTGAATCAAAAGTACTAAAAGCAATAGGTCAGTTCAATTGAAATGCCCACTATTTACATTAGTTATCACCTTGATGCTAACATTATAGACGTGATAATCTGACTGTTCCACCCTGGTTTCCTCAGCTTTTCGAGCCCAACATAATGTATTTTTAAGGAGTTAATGCCTACATCAGCGGCGTAGTTTTGGTTGTTATCGCCTTTCTTTTGAGTGAGATTTCACAGTTTCCACAGACTTGTAAAGGTAAGTTAAAATGTGTAAATATTGCTTATAGTTTCAAAATGATTCTGCACTTATGACCACTTTTCTTCTCTCTCCGCTTTGCTTAAAGGGTACATCTGCTCCAAAGGGAATAAGAGGATTTCCTGGAAATCCTGGTCAACCTGTAAGTGTTTAAGGCGTTCCTCAAGGCTGTCTACTAGATCCTCTTCTATTCTGGATTTACTTCCAATTGGCAGATTAATAAACAATCATAAGATATATTTCCATGTGTCTATAAAGAAAAAGATCCCCAAGCAGACTGACTTCTTTAAAACACTTTTAAAACCTTATGTGATTTATTTTCCCAAGAACCTTTGATTTTCTACGACGTTTTTGTACAATAAAAACTGCTGTGAGAAAATGCCGAACATGCAAAATATGAGATAAATCCACATTAAGTGATATTTACTAATCTGTATTTTTACTTAAATCCAGGGACCTTTTGGCTTTGGTGGAGAACCCGGAGAGAAGGGAATTCTTGGATACCCCGGAGCAAGAGTAAGAGCTACGACTTTATTACACCTATTTCATTCACAGAAGTAAAAAATGTGGCCTTTTGTTTTATGAATCTTCCCCTAACCTCAACATAAGTGGAAATTCCTTACAATGTTCTTCTTCTATGGGTAAATGTACACTTAAGCATAGCTTTTACTGTGGTCAAACACATCTCTTACCTTTCCTTTCCTTCTTCTTCTGTGGTGGATGTCGTTTTTGATTCTGCCAAACAGGGTGCTCCTGGTTTGAACGGGACTCCTGGATATCCCGGACAATTGGTAGGCTAAAACTGTTACCACAAAATATTCAAGAACTGACGAGCTAAAATTATGATCTTTAAAACTGTACCACTATGACAACATTAGTTGTGCTACTTGCTACAGGACCAGTTAACTCACAGATTAATACTGGGTTAAACTAGATTTTAAAAAATGTCCTACAGTGGTTATTTAACTATTAGACGTTAGGAGCAATACCACAATGTATGCATGAATTATGATTTGGTATCAAAAGTCAAAATGTTCTCCTCTCACAGACATTATTATTATATTAACATTATCATATGTATTGTTACATCTACTGCACATCATACTTCTTTTGTGCCGCATTAGACCCTTTATTTGCATATATTCTGCTAAATTGGCTAGAAAGTAAAGGTTTTTTTCTTTTTAAATGAGTAATCTTTCATTCGTAAATATAGGGAATCAGAAGCATAACGTTCTGCCAAATTTAAATTAGAATAATAAAAGATAATACTTAAATATGGTAAGAATGCCATTATTTTCCTATATAAGCACAACTTTGGTTATATTACAAATATTTCATATATAATTAAGCTTTCCTTGATTAATAAACCTTGGTTGTGAAAAAATGCATACCTGATTTATTTTATCTTCTGATACAGGGACTTAGAGGAACTCCAGGTTTCATCGGGCAACCGGGATACATCGGAGGAAAGGTACAATTATTGTGTGTTTGCTTACACTTCCTGTTGACATACAGTTTTTTGCTGTGTCTCAATTCCATATGGATAGATACTGTAGATGGAGACCTCATTGGAATCAAATTGGGACCTTTCTGCATACAGTATTTACAATGTTTCCAGTGTGAACACACTCAACGTCATACCGTAAAACTTACGAGAATAAACACTTAACTAAGCGTGGAGTCTACATAGTTTGTGTTCAATAACCTTGTCTTACCAGAAGATGGTGCCAGTGTTTCTTAAATGAATGTTACATTTGGGGAAGCTAATGAAGAAACACACTTTACTGTTTACCCAGTTATACATCGATAATTTACTTCATATTTAGCATTATGTTGTTTAAAGGTCATTATGTATTTATTTTGTTTCTGTGATGGCAATAGGTTTAATTTAATGAGTTCAAATTGCTTACTGGTGAAGAGTAGGCTAAGCTAACCATGAAGCTAACAGCTGACCTTTAGCTTAAAGGAGTTTAGCAGTAACAACTCCATAAAACCACAAAACGTCTGTTTTACTGTCTGTTTTTTGGGCAGATTAAACAAAAGAGATATAACTTGATAATAAGTATAACTTTTGTTAAATAGTCCCCCTGTTTCCATCCTTAATGCTAAGCTAATGTTAAGCTAAAAGGCTCCTGAAGCTAGCGGGGGTGGTATCGATCTTCTCTCTTCTCTTTCAGTAAGAAGTTATCCCTTTTTAAGGCTGATTCCTGCATATTTTAGCACTTCATTCAAAACAACAAATATGTTAAATACAATTTAAAATTTGTAAATGTGTTGTTTGTCCCTAACAGGGTGAGCAGGGAGACCCCGGAGCACCAGGACCCCCAGCCTTCATTAGTGATCTGGGCGCTACTGTTCAAGGTGACACATCATCCATATTCATAATTTAATAGATCTAATAACCAGAGGTGGGAAGTAGTGGAGTACAAATACTTCGTTACTGTACTTAAGTACATTTTTCTGATATCAGTACTTTACTCCACTACTTATTTTGACGACTTTTTACTTTTACTTCTTACATTTTGAACACAAATACCTGTACTTTCTACTTCTTACATGTTGAACCCAAATACCTGAACTTTCTACTTCTTACATGTTGAACTCAAATACCTGTACTTTCTACTTCTCTCATTTTCCAAACAGGCTGGTTCCTTTAGTCTGAATGTGTGTTTGGTGCGTGATCATTATTCTTTAGAGTCATTGCGTGCCTATTGATTTGAACACGATCCGTGTATCCATCATTTCCTGGTCTTCTCTAAAGAAGAGGGACCAATGGAAACGTTGTCATGTTGCCGTTGTTCAGCATGGAAACATTCATTAGCTAACAATGACATTATTGTTCTATTAATATAAAGGGAGGTCAGGTACTCTTTAAAACAGCTGCTAGTTATGGGTACTTTTTACTGAAGTACATTTCAAAGTCTTTACTTTTACTTGAGTAAAGAAGTTTAGTCAGTACTTCTACTTTCACCAGAGTATTTTTAAACACGAGTATCTGTACTTCTACTTGAGTAAAGGATGTGTGTACTTTTGCCATCTCTGCTAATAACACTGATAAACTGTGAGGTATTGTTTAGTATGTGAAAGTGTCCTGTGCTAAATGTCTCTTCTCTCTGATTGGCTGCAGGAGAGTCAGGTGACCCGGGTCTCAACGGGCTGCCCGGTGCCTCTGGTGACCCCGGACCTCTGGGATACCCCGGACCCCCAGGACCTCCAGGAATTGTTGGTTATGGGACAGGTAATGAACACAATCACACAAACTGTATGGAACATTTGTCAATGCATTCAAAACAGCAGTCTCCAATAATTAAAGCGCTTTAATTTGTGTAACAACTAATGCATGGTAAAATGTTATTTTTCTTTAAAGAAAATCAAAAAGGTGAAGAGAGATAATTCATATAAGTAATAATATTAAAACCACACAGTTATTAAACACTTAATCATTATAAAAGCCAGTGTGTTTATGTGTTTTTTAACTGTAAATGTCTATAAAATATCACTTGTTCAGCTCCTTAAAGACTCGGAGCTTGGAGCAGAGTGGCTAAAAATGGCCAAATGTTTTTGTTATGCTAATATGATAATTCAAGAATTAATTTGAAACAAAAAGCTGTAAATATGTGTAATGTTCTCTGTCCTTTCGGTGTTACTTGTGAATTAATCTGAGATGATTTATTGTATTCCTTGGTAAAAGGTGAGTGGTAGCCTGCTAATTATAAAAAGATGCATCAGTCTATGGGTGTTTCTCAATGTCGAGGACGCTTCCTTGGTAGGACAAGTCTTCCGAGTCAGGTCCTTCAGAAGCGAGGCAAGAATCCTTCCTGGCATTCGGAGTACGAAGAATGGAACAGGCTATTAAGTGTGCAGGTGTGCATCATATGCGAGGCCCCGCCTTACATTTTCCACCACAGATTTTGGAAATTGGTCCGTGCGCAAAGCATTGTGGGGATTTTAAGACCGCGGAGGATACACATGTGCAGCCTCGAAATTTCTCGCTACGAAGGATGCCGTGCTCTGTAGAATTCCAAGGAGGCTGGACATTGGAACAGTCCTTCGGCGGCACTCGATGACGTAGCATCCTTGAAATAGTGGCTCTGGAGCATCCTTCGTTGACATTGAGAAACACCCAGTGTGTTACAAAAATAAAGAAATGGCGTCAATTTGTAGATGTTCTTTAAATGATAAAACCTCAGATATTACCGCTATATATTCTATAAGGCCCACAAACCACTTAAATCATCAATAATAATATTAGCTGATTTATTCTATTCCTCGTGGAAAGGTTAGCGTTAATATCTGCTAGCCTGCTAATTAGATAAAGCATTAATCTGCGTTGCATGGAGGAAGAAATTGACTCAATTTGAAGATGTTCTTTGATAAAATGCAACCTCAAAATTTAAAATCACCCCTATATGTATATAAGGCCAACAAACCACTTAAATCATCAATAAGCAAGATGCAATGGGTTGATTTTTACATCCAAATATCCATTTACCAATCGTCTCCTTTGCTCTCGTATCCAGGTAACGGATCCCCAGGTAATCCCGGGACCCGCGGCCCAACAGGAGAGAAGGGAAACGCAGGAATACCAGGATATGGCTCTGAAGGACTCCCCGGATCCTCTGGCCTCCCCGGATCCTCTGGCCTCCCCGGACCCCCGGGACCCTCCAGAGTGCAAGGCCCTATTAGTATGTTCACACAAAAACAACTTTCAAATTCTTTCACAGGACATTTTTTAGCATGATTTGAACATGTTCTTGTGTTTGTGAGAAAGCGTGATTTGTTGTACGAAATGAGCAGAATTAATTAAATGTGTTATATTCATATTGTATTAATTAAAAACACCTTAAAACATAGGTTTAGTTGTTTTACCAGCCGTAAAAGCTAATTGAATTAAAAAAGCTAGGGATCAAAACAGTATCTACCTATCTATCTATCTATCTACCTATCTATCTACCTACCTATCTACCTACCTATCTATCTACCTATCTATCTATCTACCTATCTACCTATCTATCTACCTATCTATCTACCTATCTACCTATCTATCTACCTATCTATCTATCTACCTATCTATCTACCTATCTACCTATCTATCTACCTATCTATCTATCTATCTACCTATCTATCTACCTATCTATCTATCTACCTATCTACCTACCTATCTATCTACCTATCTATCTACCTATCTATCTATCTATCTACCTATCTACCTATCTATCTACCTATCTATCTACCTATCTACCTATCTATCTACCTATCTATCTACCTATCTATCTACCTATCTATCTACCTATCTATCTATCTATCTACCTATCTATCTACCTATCTACCTACCTATCTACCTATCTACCTATCTATCTACCTATCTACCTATCTATCTACCTATCTATCTACCTATCTACCTATCTGTCTACCTATCTACCTATCTATCTGCCTATCTACCTACCTATCTACCTATCTACCTATCTATCTACCTACCTATCTATCTATCTACCTATCTATCCATTTATCTACCTATCTACCTACCTATCTACCTACCTACCTATCTACCTATCTATCTATCTATCTATCTATCTATCTATCTATCTATCTATCTATCTATCTATCTATCTATCTATCTATCTATCTATCTATCTTTATATCTATCTATCTATCTATCTATCTATATCTATAGACTTTAAAGCATCATGGCTGACTTGTTTTTATATAATATGTTGTTGTTTTTTAGGACAGATAGAAACCCACCTCTAGCCTGAAAAAACATATAGGCAAAGAAAACAGAGTAAAATGCATAAAAACAATGCACATCAATTCTTAAAAGGTATTGAAATGAACCAACATTTAGTACGAGTGCATAATGACTGATATAACTGTCCTTCAAGGAAATGCCAATGAACCCTGCATCATCTACCCCGAGGTTCCCACCGAAGGCAGGTATCAGAAACACGGCATATTGCCATAATCGCAATAATGGAAATATTCAGCCCGCCAAAAATAAAACCTGAAAACCACTTCTGGCCGGAAAGAAGCTATCTGCTTTTATTTTAACGCTATATTCTGTGTGGAGGTTGCGGTGGTAAGTATAGATCAGAAGAGTGCAGTCTCTTCTCCAGACTTGAATGGGAGGCGCTCTCATCTTCAAGCTGCTTTTCCCATCTTTGGCCACCAGGTGTCGCTGTAAGTCACTGATTTTACATGGACTGAGTGCATGGCAGCGGCAGAAAACTGCAGCGTTTGCAAAAAAAAGGGACTTTTATTTTGTCGAACAAAGACTTTAAATGAAGCTAAAAAAGCGACCAAACTGAAAGAAAATAATGTTAATGAAATGGGGTTAGATTTGTCTCGATAATATTTGTGTGAACATAACAGTTATTTGTGTGTAAATGTGTGATTTGTAAACGTAAAACACCTTCCTCCTTCGCGTCGAAAGGAGCCAGTTGAGGTGGTTCGGGCACCTAGTAAGGATGCCACCTGGGCGGCTCCCTAGGGAGGTGTTCCAGGCACGTCCAGCTGGGAAGAGACCAAGGGGTAGACCTAGGACCAGGTGGAAGGATTATATCTCTTGGCTGGCCTGGGAGCGCCTTGGGATCCCCCAGTCAGAGCTGGTTGATGTCGCCAGGGAAAAGAAAGTTTGGGGCTCTCTGCTGGAACTGCTACCCCCGAGACCCGACCACGGATAAGCGGGAGAAGATGGATGGATGGAAACACCTTCCACAATATTTTCACGAATGAAAAAAAGATCTGTGAATAGTGTGGGGTAAACTTCTGAAGCAATTGGAGTCAGGACTCAGAGAGAGGCACGAGGAGAGCTGGAGCTTTGATGGCAAACACTGACGGTTTATTTGGAGCTTCGGCCGGAGAATTCACACGACATGTCACGGCTCTGACCACACGGTTGAGATGCCACAATCAATCCTGAAGAGCCCTCCTGTAGCTCCAAGTTTTAACTAGTTCAGAGTGTAATAATCAACATTGTTCAATAGTTAGACTAAACAGCTGAGGACACTGAATCACAGTTGTTGTCGCTTATGGCTCCGGGTCATCTACACCCCGAGAAGGATGCTCCAGGTGTCCCACAACAATAACTATCTCTGACCGACAGTTAATGCAAGGCTGGGCATATGCGTCAGAGGGCAAAAGGTCAACATCTATGGAAATTATTCCCTGACAAATACTATAATTAGTTTACAAATAAGAAAAAGATCTGTGAATACTATATTTGTACGAAGACGCTCCACAAAACAGAGATTTGAGATCCACGAGCGCATTTTTATTTGACAAATACAACATTGATTCACGCCTGATCGAAAGTTGTCAATGTTAGAGAGAGATTCACAAATTCCTTTTTTTTTATTTGTGAAAATATTGTGGAAGGTGTTTGACGTTTATTTCAGTGGTTTTGTGTTAGAAAAGAAAGCAACCAATCAGATCTTGTTCTGGGTCTCTGAGTAGAATATCCTTCAACCAAGGTATTCTACATCCTTGATCGAATGCCCTGGCCGTTGCACTGAATGAGAGCGTACGTTTGGACTGACAGTTTGATCAACCAATCATATATTGATTTGTAGCCAATGGGCGTGTTCTTTCAGAGTTCCCCTCGGTTCCAGGGTATTCTAGAAGGCCCGCTAGGTAACTGGCTCGAGACAGAGGACCGTTTTATTGTTTTTAACGTTGAAATGACAAGTGCAACAGGTGAAGTTGTTGCGGAATTGTTGTGAGTACCCTTTTCAAGACGACAATTCAGTGAAAAGACGGACATTATAATGCCGCGGCGAGAAGTGGGTGTGTCTACAGAAGGTCCACTTGTGATAGACACGGTTCGCCACTGCAAATCACACATACATTATTTCTATGTTCGCACAAATATTATCGACACGAATCTAACCCCATATGTTAATAATGTGTTTTTATTTCAGTTTGCTTGGAAGATTTGATATTACAAAGAACAGTTTGATTTCCTTTGCTTGTGCAGCTGCAACGCGCTAATGCATGCTGCTTGTGGCAAGTAGCTCTCAGCCATTATAGTCGATGTAAAATCACTGAAAACAAGTGCCAAGCTGTTTTATATTTCATTACCTGATAAACAAGTTAATGCTATTGAAGAAGCGTCTGTCACCTTGCAACAGCAGCTTTCAAATCCCATGCCGAACAAAGTAACTAATGCTTATTTCACACTGTGACGCTGAGCTGTGTTTGCACTGTGCTGCGAGATTTAAGTAACTCCTGATTTGTATAATTGTTTTACTCTTAGTTCTATAAGAGTAAAACTTGAAGCTGAAGGGTTTTCTTTAAAACACTTTTTATTTTGTCACATTATCTATGTGTATCTTTGCTTAAAAAAATCTGCAAAATTGTGGATTTAATTGTAAAAAGTGACGGAAACTGAAGTAAAAACCCAAAAATAGATTTTATTTTTACATTTTAGATGAAGAGATATGTAAAATAAATTATTATTTTATTGGAATTTAACAGATTTCTCTTTTTTTTACATCTTTCATCAGTCAGTGCAAGCTTACAGCTGACGTTCAAACAGTGTGAAATCTAAATAACTCATATTATTTTGTATTTTTTTTGTCATATTTGTGGCAAAAGTGATTTAATTGTGTGTGTGTGTGTTTGCAGCTCCCATAGCTTACCCCGGCCAGCCTGGACTGCCCGGCTCTAGAGGTCTGCCCGGCAACAATGGATTCAATGGATACAAAGGTACACACACGTATACAGTACACACACACACACACACTGAAATATATATCAAATCTGTGTCTCTGCAAGAAATTATTTAATAACTTGTTTCTTTGAGGTTGAAGATATATTTCACATTTAATTTACTTACTATTTATTTTAAAGTTGCTCCTCTGCTGTCCTTAAAAAGAGAGTGCTATCCTTTAAGATATTAGAGATGTACTTGATCATGTGTAAAAGGATTTAGGGTTTGATTAAATGTGTCGTCATGTCCTACAATAGATATATTGAACAGACTCTTATAATATATTGCCTTTATCCTCACATCACTCATCCCTCGTTCCTCTTTTATTCGTCTTTTTCCCCACTTCTCATCCTATCGTCCTGCAGGTGAATCCGGAGACTGCGCCTGCCTCGGGGGGGGAACGTCGGGAACGCCTGGGTTACAGGGACCGCCCGGACCCAGCGGGACCCCCGGATACGCCGGAAGAAAGGGGGAGCTGGGAGATGGCGGCACACCTGGCTTTGGAGGCAATCAGGGACTTCCCGTAAGTTCAATTATTTGTATTTTAGCCAGAGGTGGGAAGTAGTGGAGTACAAATACTTTGTGACTGTACTTAAGTACATTTTTCTGGTATCAGTACTTTACTTCACTACTTATTTTTCTGACGACTTTTTACTTTTACTTCTTACATTTTGAACCCAAATACCTGTACTTTCTACTTCTTACATGTTGAACTCAAATACCTGTACTTTCTACTTCTTACATGTTGAACTCAAATACCTGTACTTTCTACTTCTTACATGTTGAACCCAAATACTTGTACTTTCTACTTCTTACATGTTGAACTCAAATACCTGTACTTTCTACTTCTTACATGTTGAACTCAAATACCTGTACTTTCTACTTCTTACATGTTGAACACAAATACCAGTACTTTCTACTTCTTACATGTTGAACACAAATACCTGTACTTTCTACTTCTTACATGTTGAACCCAAATACCTGTACTTTCTACTTCTTACATGTTGAACTCAAATACCTGTACTTTCTACTTCTTACATGTTGAACCCAAATACCTGTACTTTCTACTTCTTACATGTTGAACTCAAATACCTGTACTTTCTACTTCTTACATGTTGAACTCAAATACCTGTACTTTCTACTTCTTACATGTTGAACCCAAATACCTGTACTTTCTACTTCTTACATGTTGAACCCAAATACCTGTACTTTCTACTTCTTACATGTTGAAACTCAAATACCCTGTACTTTCTACTTCTTACATGTTGAACCCAAATACCTGTACTTTCTACTTCTTACATGTTGAACCAAATACCTGTACTTTCTACTTCTTACATGTTGAACCAAATACCTGTACTTTCTACTTCTTACATGTTGAACTCAAATACCTGTACTTTCTAACTTCTTACATTTGAACTCAAATACCTGTACTTTTCTACTTCTTACATGTTGAACCTCAAATACCTGTACTTTCTACTTCTTACATGTTGAACCCAAATACCTGTACTTTCTACTTCTTACATGTTGAACACAAATACCGGTACTTTCTACTTCTACATGTTGAACCCAATACTGTACTTTATACTTACATGTTGAACACAAAATACCTGTACTTTCTACTTCTTACATGTTTGAACTCAAATACCTGTACTTTCTACTTCTTACATGTTGAACACAAATACCTGTACTTTCTACTTCTTACATGTTGAACACAAATACCTGTACTTTCTACTTCTTACATGTTGAACTCAAATACCTGTACTTTCTACTTCTTACATGTTGAAAACAAATACCTGTACTTTCTACTTCTTACATGTTGAAACACAAATACCTGTACTTTCTACTTCTTACATGTTGACCCAAATACCTGTACTTTCTACTTCTTACATGTTGAACCCAAATACCTGTACTTTCTACTTCTTACATGTTGAACCCAAATACCTGTACTTTCTACTTCTTACATGTTGAACCCAAATACCTGTACTTTCTACTTCTTACATGTTGAACACAAATACCTGTACTTTCTACTTCTTACATGTTGAACACAAATACCTGTACTTTCTACTTCTTACATGTTGAACCCAAATACCTGTACTTTCTACTTCTTACATGTTGAACCCAAATACCTGTACTTTCTACTTCTACATGTTGAACACAAATACCTGTACTTTCTACTTCTTACATGTTGAACCCAAATACCTGTACTTTCTACTTCTTACATGTTGAACTCAAATACCTGTACTTTCTACTTCTTACATGTTGAACCCAAATACCTGTACTTTCTACTTCTTACATGTTGAACTCAAATACCTGTACTTTCTACTTCTTACATGTTGAACCCAAATACCTGTACTTTCTACTTCTTACATGTTGAACCCAATACCTGTACTTTCTACTTCTTACATGTTGAACCACAAATACCTGTACTTTCTACTTCTTACATGTTGAACCCAAATACCTGTACTTTCTACTTCTTACATGTTGAACCCAAATACCTGTACTTTCTACTTCTTACATGTTGAACTCAAATACCTGTACTTTCTACTTCTTACATGTTGAACCCAAATACCTGTACTTTCTACTTCTTACATGTTGAACCCAAATACCTGTACTTTCTACTTCTTACATGTTGAACCCAAATACCTGTACTTTCTACTTCTTACATGTTGAACCCAAATACCTGTACTTTCTACTTCTTACATGTTGAACACAAATACCTGTACTTTCTACTTCTTTACATGTTGAACACAAATACCAGTACTTTCTACTTCTTACATGTTGAACACAAATACCTGTACTTTCTACTTCTTACATGTTGAACTCCAAATACCTGTACTTTCTACTTCTTACATGTTGAACACAAATACCTGTACTTTCTACTTCTTACATGTTGAACTCAAATACCTGTACTTTCTACTTCTTACATGTTGAACACAAATACCTGTACTTTCTACTTCTTACATGTTGAACTCAAATACCTGTACTTTCTACTTCTTACATGTTGAACTCAAATACCTGTACTTTCTACTTCTTACATGTTGAACCCAAATACCTGTACTTTCTACTTCTTACATGTTGAACACAAAATACCTGTACTTTCTACTTCTTACATGTTGAACACAAATACCTGTACTTTCTACTTCTTACATGTTGAACCCAAATACCTGTACTTTCTACTTCTTACATGTTGAACCCAAATACCTGTACTTTCTACTTCTTACATGTTGAACCCAAATACCTGTACTTTCTACTTCTTACATGTTGAACCCAAATACCTGTACTTTCTACTTCTTACATGTTGAAACCCAAATACCTGTACTTTCTACTTCTTACATGTTGAACTCAAATACCTGTACTTTCTACTTCTTACATGTTGAACTCAAATACCTGTACTTTCTACTTCTTACATGTTGAACCCAAATACCTGTACTTTATACTTCTTACATTTTGAACCCAAATACCTGTACTTTCTACTTCTTACATGTTGAACACAAACACCTGTACTTTCTACTTCTTACATGTTGAACATAAATACCGACAAGGACCATTTCTTTTCTACCGGGAAATGCTGACCCATCATTTAGCCAAAATATATGTTTCACAAAAGTGATTTCTGTCCGGTTTCAGGGTCGTTCTGGCTGAACCCGGCCTTATTATATATTATTATATTAAAATTACAATACTTATTGATACATCTAGTGTACACACTCCACAATATAACTTTATTTTTGACATATATTCTGCAAGATTGGCTAGAAAATAAAGGTTTTGAAAAATAAAATGGTATTCTTTTCTTAGTGTAGTGAATCAGAAGTATTGTGTCATAATTTAGCCAAAATGTATGTTTCTCAACTGTGATTTCTGTCCTGTTTCAGGGTCGTTCTGGTGAATCCGGAAACTACGGTCGTAAGGGGGAGAAAGGAACGTCTTTTTACCCCGATCTTGGTTTAGCAGTGAAAGGAGAACTCGGAGGAAATGGCCCCCGCGGACCTAACGGAGAAACTGGAAAACCCGGAAGAGACGGAATCGCCGGATTCCCTGGAACTCCTGGACCCCCCGTGAGTGTTTAAACACGTTACTATTCATATTGTGGCGGCTCAATTCCCCGTTAAGTTTGAGTCGCCGAGAGGCTAAGCTTGACTTTGCGCCGCGACGCGTTTTCAATGAGAAAGTCCGATAGGTTGAAGATATTTAATAAACTAAATCAAACACACAATAGCTTATAGGGGCCAAAACGGTCAACAGAAAAAATGGCAGCGCAAGCTCAGCCTCTGTCATCCGCCATGTAACAGGTAATAATAATAATAGATTACATATAGCGCCTTTCGAGGGACCCAAGGCCGCTTTACTGATATACGGGAGTAACACAAAAGACAGTCAGACAAACAGTCAGACAAACAGTCAGACAAACAGTCAGACAAATAAGGCCTTGGAAAATAGGTGGGACTTGAGGGCCCTTTTAAATACACAAACCATAATAATACAAATAATAAACTCAGGCTATGTAGCATTTTGGCTCCTACACACATTAATCTAATTCAGGGGTGTCAAACTCAATTTCACAGAATGAGATGCATTGTGGGACATGTAGTTTATGGGCAACGTGCTTCTGTAAAGCGGCATTTAACCGTATAATAAACGTATTATGTTCTTTGCAAGCTCTTGCAAAACATAAAATGAAGTCCTTGAGTTTGACACCCCTGATCTAAAAGTTTTATCTGCAGGATTTTTTTTAGCAACAAGTTGAAAGGAGAGAGAAGAGAGAGAGAGAGGAGA